>NW_027469190.1:0-127500 GCF_051020765.1 Lasioglossum baleicum | reverse complement strand
CTGAAAACGCTGTACGACACCAACGAGGTGTTTAACACAAAAATTAAGATGTTGGCCGCTCTGGCATATGTTCCTGCAGATGACGTAGTAAAAGTGTACGAAGAACTCATACAAAATGAGTTCGACGCGGAAGATAATTTAGACGTCGAAAAATTATTATTATACTTCCAAAATAATTACATTGGAGTCAACATAGGAAGCAAGAGAAGACCTCCTCGATTCGCAATTGCAGACTGGAACCAGCACTCCATCACTAAACTGGGCCTTCCACAAACAAACAACAGTGTAGAAGGGTGGCATCGGGGCTTCCAACATAATTTCACCCATACAAACTGGAATATTTGGGATGTGATTCGAGCATTCAGGAGAGATGCAGCCAGTGCCCATTCGACTATAATCCAGTTAAGGGCAGGCACCGATGTAGAACCGACAAAAAAGAAGCAAAAAACAAACGCATTAAAAATCAAACGAATCGTTGAACAGTATAGCATAAATCTTTATGAGGCAGACAATATGCAATATCTTAAAGATATATCAACAATGCTATCGAATTAGTTGATATCACACTCAATATATCATTAATACATTATATATCCATACCCACCATTAACCCTTTGCGGTCCTATGTCGAGTGTCACTCGACACAGAAATTTTTTTTTTTTTTTTCTTTATTTTTCATTTTCGTCTTATATTATCATTATACATGTTTTTCAAAGAAAACGGTACCAAGTAAATAAGCGACTGGGGCGAAATCTGTGCAGACCGGCTGGTACCAAATTGCGAATTCCGCGCGGACCGCAAAGGGTTAACCTTACATAAAATTAAAAAAAAATACAAAAAAAATAACAAAAGCAAAAAGGAAAAAAAAACGGAGTCGCCAGCCGACACGTCCTTGTCGTGACTCCGGATTCGACAGAGATCGGCTAAAACATTATGACAAAAGAAAAACCATAAAACACGTGAAAGGAAATTAATCGACAGCCCAATGCAAGACAAAACCTAAGAGATAAAGCGGCTACGAATAAAGCGCTATCCCACATCCTACGATACCACTTCTTCAAGATACACATCATTCTCAGGATGCAAAACAGACCAAAACCAAAACCAAAACCAAAACCAACAACAAAACAAAAAATTAAAACAAAAACTTGGGTCAAGAAATTGGACAAAATGTATTTTCGACGAAATGTCCCTTCGACGTAATGTCCCTTCGACGTAATGTCCCATCGACGAAATGTCCCTTCGACGAAATGTCACATCGACGAAATGTCCATTCGACGAACTGTCCTTTCGACGAAATGTCCATTCGACCAAATGTCCATTCGACCAACTGTCCTTTCGACTAAATGTCCATTCGACGAAATGTCCATTCGACCAAATGACTTCGACGAAATGTCCGAATTCGATTTTCGACGAAATGTCCTTCGACGAAATGTCCGGGTCCCGTCTCATACTCTACGTCTTGTAGTTTTCGTATCTTATAGGCGCACGCTCGCTCTGCTATCACCAGGTCTATCGGTACCGCACCAGCGATCACAGCGACCGCGTCGGTGGATATCGTTCTATAGGCCTTAGTGCAGCCAAGCAGTACTCTCCTCTGCGCCCTAATGAGAGATACTCTCGATTTAAGGGTGAGAAGGTCTGCCCAGCCCGCAGAAGCGTACGCCACGATCGCGACAAACAGGCTTTTGCACATAGTACGCATGGCCCGATATCCCAATCCCCAGTTCGATTGAGCAATCTTTGTCAACGCACTAAACGTTTTCATCGACTTAGCACTCACATACTCGGCGTGGGACTTAACTCCCATCCGTTTGTCAAAGTATACGCCAAGGTACCTAGTGGTATCCTTCATGGCGATACTTTTTCCATCAACCTTCACCACAGGTGGCCTCTCCCGATGGAGGTGGCCTTTCAAGAGTATCATCTCGGTCTTGGCAGCAGATAGCGATAACTTGTGCGATTTACACCACGCAGATATCGTATCCGCCACCTTCTGTGCCTTGAGCTGGACTTCCTTCCTCGAGCTGCCTGACACAAGCACGAGTAGGTCGTCCGCATAGGCAATGGCCTCGCAAGCGAGTCCGGCGTTCGACAAGAGCCATAGAATCAAGTCAAAGACAAGATTCCAAAAGCTCGGACCGAGAATCGATCCCTGTGGGCAGCCTTTAGTTACGCCTTTCCGCACTTCTCCGTGATTAGATTTAAGAATCACCTCACAGTTGGCGAAATAGTCGACTCTCAGCTTATAAAGGTTGCGCGGACAGTCTCGCCTCCTCAACTCGTTGAGGATGCTCGGCCACCATAAATTGTCAAAGGCTCCCGAGATATCGAAGGCGAGCGCCATGACATACCTGTCTTTGCAGCCGGAAACCAGACTCCTGAGCTTTACTACGGCATCTTCCGTAGATCGCTCCGGTCTAAATCCGTATTGCCGGTCAGACGCATGTTCATGGCGTAGGAACAAATCAGCTAACCGTCTAGCGATTAGCTTCTCAAGGACTTTGCCTACTACGGTGTCACGGCGTTTATTTCCCGGCGAACCGAGAGATAACCGCCTTCGAGAAATTATGGCCTTGCGACCGGGCCACGCTCGGTCGCGCGACACGTGGTCCTCTCGAGACAAAAGATCTTCGCAGATTCGAACGGAACGACAAATTTGGACACGAAGTGAACGGGCGCCAGGTACTATACCGTACCACGCGAAACTCTCGAACGATTCGTTCGGTTCTCAAAACGACGTCGAATCTGCGAACATCGTTTAGGCCGGTGACGGCCGCGAACAGGTCCAGGGAACCACGTGAGGAAAGGAACGGGGCATTCCCCGCGACGAGAACGTTTCTCACGGTAAATGAAGCTACTCGGTAGATCTCGGGCAAAATATAGTCGTTTATTAAAACGAGATGGTCATACAATCCGCCGGCCGTTGCCGGCGGTAGTCAATAGCTTTGCCGGCGCGAACACGAAAGTGACGGCGGCTGTTCGGCCGATCGCGCGGAATAACTTCTATCGCGTCGAGCTCGGTCGTCACAGGACTTCGCGTGAATTTACAAGCCACGAGGGCACGAATTCGACCGAGCTCCGGTGACGTACGCGTTCCTAATTCGAGACTGGGCGAAACGTGCGAACGGTGAACGACACGAAACGAATACGGCGCGTTATCCTCCCGAGGAACAATCCGAGGGCAACCCGAAGAATTACCGGGCGAATATCGTGGGTCCCGAATAGCTCGTGCACGAGGATTCGGCGACACACGACCCGCGGTCTCGCGAGCCTCTCAGGAGAGCGACTCCTGGTCAACGGTAGACGCAGGGAAACACGCGGTACACCGCGGTACGAACTTTCGCGAACTCAAATACGTCCCCGAACCAACACGAACTGGTCACAAAATTATATCGAAATAAGCCTGACTGGCACTTACCAAATACGCTGCAATGGCGGCGGTCGCAAAAAGGTTACTGTATCGATATCGCGGTCTAATATTCGCACGTCTGTACTATTACTAGTCCTTCGACCCAGTGGCCCAGTTCGAGATGGTTCGGAACGCGGAAGCGAGTTTTCCCCCCACTCTCGTCTTCGGCGACGCTCGGGCCAATCACGTTGTTTCTGGGCGCAGGGACGACTCGATGACATGTCGGCCCGGGCCTTCGGTATTTTCTATTTTCCGAAGCCCGGCCGATATAAGGCGGTAAGTCGGCATCCATGGATCCGAGCCGTTCCGGTGTAGCTCTCATGGCATTTTCCGGATGAGACGTCGACGAGGGTGGACTGCTGATCGTCCTCATGTTTCACAGCCTCGTCGCTTTCTCCGGGTTGACAGATCCGGGCTCGGTCCAATCCTCGCCGTCTTCCTCGCCAGCGGCGCCCTGTGATTGGTGTTCCGAGCGTCTCCGCTGGCGGCCTTCCGCCAATCGGCGGCCGGAGACAGGTATCGGGCTCCTCGCCGATTTCGGTGGTTTCTGAAAACTCTTGTCGCGCCCGGCGGCGCGACATTCAAATGCGATAATTCTATTCTTTTGGGCGTTCGGATGTCCCAGGGAGAGCGCTCGTTATAACCGTTTCGTTATTATGCCGCTTTCCAGTGACCCGGTCTTTCGCTTAAGGTTCGGAGTGACGTAGGCGGAATCTGCCACGTCACAACGGATAGTAGGCAAATTGGTCGATAGGACTTCACCTCCGTCTCCGGTTTGCCGTGCCGTTTCAGAATAGTTCTGATAGAGCCGACTTTCCACCTGGAGTGGAAGACCCTATACTCAATTCAGCTGTTATAGAGCCGAAGCAACTCGACACGGAGTATTCCGGCGGAGCGTTTCAATACTTCCGGCTCTATTCTGTCCAGGCCTGGGCACTTGCGTTGCTTAAGACTTTTCACCGCTTCTTCAAGCTCCCAGCGAGTGAAGGATCGTCTTCAGTCGTCGGCTCGGTAGTGGCTTCCAGTCTAAGCTGCGCTTGCTCGGGAGTGTCGCTCACAGACGAATCGTCCGGAACTAACGACTCCAGCAGCGCTGACGCTGTGGATTCCCAGTCCATCGTGTGTCCTTCGCTCGTGCTGATGTTGGAGACCGCTGTCTCAACATTCAGCTTGTCCCTGGTGATCTTGTAAACAAGTCCCCAGGGTTCATTGTTCCCTTGCTCGGTAACGAAGTTTTTCCAACTTTGATACCTCGCAACTCTCACGGCAGCCGAGTACGCCTTTCTCTGCACGAGATACTCAGCTCGTCGGTCCGCCTTCTCCTCCTCCGAACAACTCGGGTTCTGGAAGGCGCGTCTACATCTGTTGACGTGCTTCTTCCGTCTCGTCAATTCAGGTGTCCACCATGGGACTGACTTGGAGTGCCACTGCTTGGTTCGCATAGAGGATTCGCACGCATGGACAATCGATATCTCGAATTCCTGTGCTAGTTGTTCAACCTCCTCGCGACCATTCGGTCGGAGGGTTAAATTCCTCTTGCTCTCCAGCAGCGCTCGATCGAATTTTTGCATGTTCGCACTATCCAGGTGGAACCGCCCTTCGCGGTGCCGGTTACCAACCGTGGCTGAGAACTGCAACGAAAATTGTATGACTCGGTGGTCGCTGGAAGTCAAGCCCTTATGGACTTTCCATCCTCGCACTTTGTCGGACATGTCGGGTGTCGCAAGTGTGACATCAATAAAGGACTCTCCCGAAGGACTGGAGTACGTGGGCACACTACCAGTCTCGTTCAACACAACCACGCCGTGCCGGGCCACGAACTCTTCGAGTATTCGGCCTCTCGCGTCCGTCGTTGCACTGCCCCACAAGGGAGACTTAGCGTTGACATCCGCTGCGATCACGGTTCGGCTGTGGTTCAATGCCGCAAGAACTGTCTCGAGTCGAGCCAGACTTGGTTCAATCTCCTCGGAGAATTGAAAGTACTGGCTGACCAGGTGAAAAAACACCGAAATTGCCATTAACGCACACGCAGGATAGATGTGAGTCGGAGTTCGGTTCGAATAGCTATTAGGAGAGGTTGAGGGGTTCTCATTTAACGATATTCAAGACACGGCCATCTTGCCGTAGTTAGAAAACGTGGTGATTCTCAGTCGATCTATTCTACAGTAGTGTTCATCAGTTCTTAAATTACACAAATAGTTTATTTTAATCGGTGTCGGGTTTATTTAGAAAATAGTGTAGTGTGTACAAATTGTGCCATTTAGTGTTTAGCGTCTTCTTCCCCTGGCGCGGTCATCGTGTTCGCCGGGGAAACTCTGTAAAGAAATCTTAGATTAGGATTAAATAACCAAATTAGGTACTTACCTTAATAATTAAGAATTAGTTAGAGTACCCGCGAATATATACGCGGCTGTGTTCAGCGAACGCGTGCTCGGTGGCGGCGGCCATTTTGTGGTGTTAGTGAGTGCTCGGGTCAGCAGGACTGAGAGTAGAAGTGGCGTTCGCGAACTTTCTTAGCGGGTCTCGGAAGAAAAGTCCGTGGACGTTTCACATAAGATCTGTGGACGGATCCCCATTTAATAGTGAGTCGGGGTGTCCACGGATTTCTTTAGCGAGTGACGCAAGGAAAAAATTAATTAAAACCAATAGGTCTAGCCCCAAAAGGGTCATAGAAGGAGGACTAGCGAAAAATTTATTAGAAAGTAAAGAGCGATAAATAAAATAGATTTTGAGCAAATTTTGTAAAGCGTGAGAGAGATAATGGCGTTTTTAATCGAATTCTGTTTTAGTTTCGATAAAAATCTTTAGAATAAAGGAATAAGGAAACCTTCGCTAAAGGATAGATGTGAGTCGCACAGATGTGCTAACTTGGTCACGGTCAAGTCCCGACTCGTTACAGCTATCGCTGCCGACGGCCGTTCCCCTCCCGCAACCAGTTTCGTAGTCCGCTGCAGCCCAGGCATTCTGCCTTCCCAGCTGTACGGCTCTTGAGCTAACAACACATCAACTCCTCTCGCATGCAGCAAAGATCTGATTTCATCGGTAACGATCCGAGCGCGCTGCATATTATGCTGCACGATTCGAATCGACCTCTGAGACCGTCGTCTGTCTTCGGCGCTCTCAACCATAATTGGTTCGAGCTAGAACTTGCTGTAACGCGGCCTGATAGGACGCGCACAGCTTGTCTCTGGACTTATGTCCGTGCGGCTTGCCACGCTCTTTACAATTAGAGCAGACCGGTTCTCCACTCCTCTTGCTGCACGTGGCAAAGGTATGCCCCTTTTCGGCGCAGTGACCGCAGACATCTTCTTTAGCCTTGCATCGTTTGGCCGTATGGCCGAACTTCTGGCACTTGAAGCACCGGGTAACGGTGACGTAGTCCTGTACACGACAAACTGACCATCCAACGTAAACCCGGCCTTCTCCACTTTTCAGCCGCTGGCGAACCTGCGGACTGACGTCTATGACCCATTTGGTCGCCTCCCTGCCCTTGGGACCGGCTTGGTAACCGACCTTCAGGTTAGAGGCAAACTCTTTCTGAGTCATCTCGGTGAGGTTCTGCTTCCACAGATTGGATGCAACTTCTTCTCTCGCCATCGTCTTCGGAACATCGTACACTATGAGTGACGGGTTCCGTTTCGTTGGCGTAGAGACCGAGAGTCCTTTATCCTTCAGCCCCTTACTCCCCGTAAAGGCTTGAAGATCCTCCTTGCGCTCGGTGTCGACTACGATGCCACCGGAGTGGATGAGTCGGACTGACCTCACGCGAATCTTCTCCTTCGCAGGTTTCACTAGAGTGAGCAGGTTCCACTTTGCCCTTCGGCGGAAAGATCCTTACCACGTGTTGTGGTGGCTTTACCGCGTCCGAGGAGACCTTTCGGCACTCGACCTTCACTGCCTGAGCGTAGGTCGAGTGAGCACGCTGTCCAGCTATACCGGTCGCTTTGGACCGCGGGGGGGTCCGCGACTCGGTCGCTACGCTCTCTCCAGACGGTCTAGCTCTATCTGCCCTGACCGCTGCAAGCTGTCCTTCGAGGAAGCTATTCCGATGAATAAGCTCCTGGACCAGCTCGTTGAGCGTATTAGCGTGTTGCACGATCGCAGCCGAGGCGTCTTTTGTGATCCTCGATTTCTCAAGGGCACAACACCTCGTGATGGCCGCGACCAGCTTGAAGCCCTCGCCTCTTATGAGATCGAGGGCCCGTACTATGGGCCCGGAAACCGGTGGAGGCGGTCGATGGGGTCGATTATGGTGTTGAATATCAAGGGTGAGAGCGGATCCCCTTGCTTGACTCCTCTCCTGAGAGTTATTTTTATGCTTTCCTCCTTTGTTTTGATCTCGGTGCGGCAACCTTCGTACATCTTTTCTATGTACTCCGTGACCGTTGAAGGGATTCCTTTCCTTTGTAGCCCGTCCCCTATCGCTTTGTGCGGGACCGTATCGAAGGCTTTCGATATATTGACTACTGTCACTATGCCGCCAGTCTTTTGCTTCATTTCCGTTACTATCCTGTCCAGTATAGCGATGTTCTGCTTACATCCATCCTCCATTGTAAACCCTTTCTGTCTTCTGCTGTTCCTGACGACGTGTCTCAGCCTATTGTCCAGCATTGACGAATACATTCTTGATAGGAGTGATCCTATCGTGATGGGGCGCCAATTTTTCGCGTCTCTTGCGTCCTTTCCGGGTTTTGGAATCAGGGTTGTACGGTTTAATCTCCATTGTGCTGGGAACGATTCCGTCAGCATCAGGAGATTAAAGAATTTGGACAGTATGTATAGCATGCCTGGCTTCTTCAGGTGCGCTTTGGTGACGCCGTCGATGCCTGCTGCCGTGCCCGTTTTTATTCTCTTCATTTTCATTATTAGGTCTTCTACCGAGATGGGTGTCCACACCCTTTCGATTGGGACGTCTTCTCTTCGTGCCCCACCAAGCCTCGGAATTCCTGTGGTCGGACCTTCGGTTCCCCACAGGTCCCCATAGAGTTTTTCAATGCCTGCTTTTTCTCGGAGCTCTACCTGCTCTCTTATCTCAAATTTCTCCCCTGTGACCGCTATGTCCACCAGTTTCCTCGGACACTTTCTATACAGCTCTTGAAACCGAGCGTATTTGTATTTCTTGAAGCGGGTGCGGTCGCATTCCTTCCTCTTGTTTTTTGCTTGCCCGTTTCCTTTTTTCCTGGAATTTCCCTTATTATTTTCTATTCCGGTTTGTAGCTTTTCCATAAGGGTTTCCAAAATTCTCTCGATATCGAGGTTGTCAGGCTGATCCTTGCTTGCCACTCCCATAATCATTTCTTCTATCGATTTGAGTTCGTGTTTAGAATCCGTAATGGGTTGGCTCGTATCACTGTCCTAAATCGTCCCTTCCAATCCTCGGATTCAGGGAGATCCGGCGCTCCAAGGTTCAAATCCCAACCGTTGTTTTCTTCGGTCATCGATTCGTTAATCGGTGACCCTTCCGTAAACCCGTTATTGTTTACGATTTCGTCGTTTACGATCGACATGTCATTTATTCGTGGCCCTGTGTGTCCATTACTTTGACCAATTATCTCACTTTCACTATTTGTTTTATTTAAACTGTCATTTTCACTAACGATCGCATTGTTGTTGGTACTGGCGACCGTATTCATGTTCAAATTAACGTTCGTCGTAGCATCAATGTTTTCACTACCGTCCACGTTAACGTTCGCACTATTGTTTACACTATTACTTGCATCAACACTTGCTCTATTGTTTAACCTGTCATTTTGTGTCACACTGTTTAAACGGTTTTGTTTCTTCAAATCACTTCGTTTATCCCTGATTTGTTTCAATGTTTTATTGGGGAAGTGATTTTTAATAGCCACATTTGGGAGACTGTCATTTTCATACATAGCGTTTAATCTTATTAATTCTTCTATTTCCTCCTCTGTCCATACATGATTTCGTCGCCCAGGCCTACCTTTTGGGCGTTCACACACTTCTCTTCTTTTCCTATTCCTTTCTGCTGGATATCGATGTCTTTCGTGTATTGATAATCCCCTGACAGAGGAGAATGACTCGCTACAGATCCCACAAACGTGCTCTAGTTGTCGCGTTTCCACTGTATTTTTGCACCATGGGATGTGGCACCTGCAGTTATGCAGGCCGGGGAAGGGTCTAGCCGGATAAGCATGGGCCAGCGGCCCCCGCTCCGATTTTCCTGATCCCTGTCTTAAAACGTCGCTTTATGTCTAAAAAAACATTGTGTAAAATTTCAAATGTCTACCCCTACCGATAGGGGTGATATTGAGGTAAACTCCCCCGCACTTAATTGCAATTTGCTCTAAAACGAGAAAAGATATCGACATGGGATAAACGGCAAACAAAAGATATAGATACACTCTATATTTCAGTTTTCTTTCAGAATTTTTTGCTAATTATTTATAGTTGAAAATAATTAATTAATTTTTTGGGAATTTTTTTCACTATCTTCCCCTGGGTTGACACCTACCAAAAAATTCTAAAATATTGCTATGATTTTAACCTATTTTGTAAAAAAATCCAAGAGTGTCCGTTTGGTGGAACAGTGTAAAAAAAAATGAAGTATGCCGGCGAATGCTCGGTTTGATCAGTAACGGCGCAGCGGCCCAGTCCCCTTGCGGTGGCTAGTGACGTGAATGAACGAGAAGTCGGCGCGTGTACGGGAAAGCTGATACATGTAAAAATGCGACTAAATCTTCTAATATATGATTACAGTTGGAAGTCTAAACAATTATATTTTAGGAAATAGCTTACATTGAAGAAGAAAAATACGTGTAAAGCTAGTTTGTTGCTGTCAAGTAACAGAAAGAAGAAGCTTCTCATAAGTATGTTGTATGGTCACGGTGTTAGAGGCTCTGCTCGATGCTACGGAGGGCTCGAGTTCGAATCCTCTCTCAACTCAACTTTCTCTTCTTGTTTTTTTTTCTTTTTTTAAATATGTATTTATAAACTAAACGATTTTTATTGTTTGCACTTCAATATTCTATATGATAAAATTACAAACATAATTATTAATTTGTAATTATCATATAGATTAAAATGTTTTACATGTTTCTAATTTTGCGGAAATATAAATCTAGTTTTTATTATTTACGCCCATATAATGGATTTATTTTTTTTCTTTTTACTCCTCATTACTTTACTATAATGCAATATGCTCCTTTGTATTTCTGCGCTCAAATTCTGAACACTGTGAAATCATAATATCTTGCGCGTGTACCAAGACCGCAAAGGGATGATTATGTAATAACAATAATTTTTTCTTTTATTATTGCAATCCAGCCGATGACTGGGACCGCACTCATTCTGATCGTGTTTGACCAAACGAATGAGCGTGTGGCCAGATAACATTGTAACGTCCACTAGCGATCAAGAAATATGCCGACTTCGCGGCATATTCAAAGCCGGCTTGCCGCGAAATGCGCGAAACGCGAAACGCGAGAACTCATTCGACTGTTACGTTACCAGTATTGTTCGAAGACCAGGAGAGCTAACTGTTCTGTCATACGAAGTATGACATGTAAAACATTTTTAATCTATATGATAATTACAAATTAATAATTATATTTGTAATTTTATCATATAGAATATTGAAGTGCAAACAATAAAAATCGTTTAGTTTATAAATACATATAAAAAAAAGAAAAAAACAAGAAGAGAAAGTTGAGTTGAGGGAGGATTCGAACTCGAGCCCTCCGTAGCATCGAGCAGAGCCTCTAACACCGTGACCATACAACATACTTGTGAGAAGCTTCTTCTTTCTGTTACTTAACAGCAACAAACTAGCTTTACACGTATTTTTCTTCTTCAATGTAAGCTATTTCCTAAAATATAATTGTTTAGACTTCCAACTGTAATCATATATTAGAAGATTTAGTCGCATTTTTACATGTATCAGCTTTCCCGTACACGCGCCGACTTCTCGTTCGTTCCCGTCACTAGCCACCGCAAGGGGATTCGGCCGCTGCGCCGTTACTGATCAAACCGAGCGTTCGCCGGCATACTTTATTTTTTTTGACACTGTTCCACCAAACGGACACTCTTGAAATTTTTTTACAAAATAGGTTAAAATCATAGCAATATTTTAGAATTGTTTGGTAGGTGTCAACCCAGGGGAAGATAGTGAAAAAAATTCCCAAAAAATTAATTAATTATTTTCAACTATAAATAATTAGCAAAAAATTCTGAAAAAATCTGAAATATAGAGTATATCTATATCTTTTGTTTGCCGTTTATCCCATGTCGATATCTTTTCTCGTTTTAGAGCAAATTGCAATTAAGTGCGGGGGAGTTTACCTCAATATCACCCCTATCGGTAGGGGTAGACATTTGAAATTTTACACAATGTTTTTTTAGACATAAAGCGACGTTTTAAGACAGGGATCAGGAAAATCGGAGCGGGGGCTGCTGGCCCATGCTTATCCGGCTAGACCCTTTCTCAAGCACTTCCTACACTGCCACATCACTTTCACTGTTTCATGGTTGTGATTTAAATGCACCTTTAAATCGTTTAAATTTATAAACGCGACCGTTCTGTTTAAGCCTTGACACACAGGGCAATAATCCGTATTCACTAATGGCACTGAAACTGTCATTTCACTTATTTCACTTTGTTCACTTTCTTCACTTATATCAATTTGTTCACTTAATTCAAATTGTACACTTGTTTCGAAATCACTGTTTACACTTTGTTCACTACACTCAATTTGTTCACTTAATCGTGATTGTTCACTTATTCCAACATGTGCACTGTTTTCACTTCGTTCACAATTTTCACTTTGTTCACTATGTTCACAGTATCCGGAGTGATAATTATGTGTGTTAAAATACTGTATGTAAATACATTTATATAGTTTCATGTGTCATGCGAGCGTCGTTGCTATCGCCATCTATTGGACACGGTCACAAGTTATACAAAGCGCATGCGCGATTGGATCGGCATTCCAGCGTACCCGTTTCGTTGGTTAGCGAGTCAGTATTCAGAGAGTACATGTTTCAGTCACACATAGTCACACGTTATACACAACACATTAATTATATATTATTATATATTATTAATTATTATTCTTTCTTATAATATATTATTCTTTCACACAAAAGTTATTCACGGCATCATTTATTTCAACAATGTGTGTTTCCTCCATTCCTGTCAGTTTATGCCATTTGTGTATTGTCCACTCCATTGTCCATCTCATTGTCCATTGACTCGCCTTGGTCATCATCAGTTGATCCCCCAACCTGATGCGGGAAAACCCGCCACAGATCCTCGGGGACCGTTAGAATCTGCGTTCCATTGTCTACCGCCGCTGATAACCGTTGACATTCACCGGAGCGTGACCGCCACGATGTTGACTCAACGAAGGTCGGACGAAGACTTAAGAGCTTCGTGAGCCCCCCAGGAACGCACCCCGGGTATTGGCGGTGCGGCGTCGAAGCCCTTATCGCCAGACTAGGGGCATGGAACCGGGGAAGACTCCCTTACAACGCACACCGACGAACCTTCAAACATACGTCCGGACCATCCAGCCCTTCAAACGTGGAAAGCTCAGACTCCGCGACTAGATCTCTTCTTGCATACTTCGGGGTGTATGGAACCCGTCCCCGGGGGCCACTGACGCGGCTAAGCTCGAATACTAACGAGGAGCAACTAGGACTCACTGCGCCGACATCTCAAACGCTTGCCGGCGTGCCCTCCCGGGGCTGGAGGCAGGGTGCACGGGTCACCCTCCCCCATGCTTAAGACCAAGCACGCACTATGTGGATACGAGATCTCTCACATTCCCTTTTTCTAAGAGGTTACTGCCACTAAGAGGCCAACACCTAAGAGGGGGCACCGGTAGACTTCTCTTGTACCGTTTGATGGGTAACCGTCGAGCTGCGTCAAGCTCTACCACACATCTTTACTGCAAGCGGCATCCGTTGGCCACCTCCAGCGGTATGGGATTGGGTAGCTCACGACAAGCAGTTTTATGGGTAAACGTCGTGTGGTCTGCACCAGGGACTCGTCTCGGATACTAGAATGCACCGAGCTGCAATCCGACACCTTTGGGGACAAGCACCCACGACGGCCCTGCCGTTTACCCGCGCTTTTTTGAATTTCTTCACGTTGACATTCACAGCACTGGGCAGAAATCACATTGCGTCAACACCCGTGGGAGCCATCGCAATGCTTTATTTTAATTAGACAGTCGGATTCCCCTAGTCCGTGCCAGTTCTGAGCTGAGCGTTGAATGGCGGCCGAAGAGGACGATCGTTCTAGACGAAAGCCTCACAGCAAGGAAGATCCGCGGGAGGCCAAGGCACGGGACCGAGCTCGGATTCCCATCAATGTGTTCACCTCGCCCAGGCCCGGCACGTCAGCCAGACCCGCTTCCCGACCAAGCCCGACACGCCCCGCTCCTCAGAGCCAATCCTTATTCCGAAGTTACGGATCCAATTTGCCAACTTCCCTTACCTACATTAATCTATCGACTAGAGGCTCTTTACCTTGGAGACCTGCTGCGGATATGGGTACGAACCGGCGCGACACCTCCACGTGGCCCTCTCCTGGATTTTCAAGGTCCGAGGGGAAGATCCGGACACCGCCGCAACTGCGGTGCTCTTCGCGTTCCAAACCCTATCTCCCTGCTAGAGGTTTCCAGGGAACTCGAACGCTTATACAGAAAAGAAAACTCTCCCCGGATTTCCCGACGGCGTCTCCAGGTCATTTTGGGTTACCCCGACGAACACTCTTACGAGGGCCCGATTGGTAAGCGGTTCCGCTGCCGGGTTCCGGAATAGAAACCGGATTCCCTTTCGCCCGATGGGTGTGTGTTTATCATTTAATGATATTTGCTCTCTCTTAGGACACCTCATCTACATAGGATTTCTCTTAGGGCTTAGGATCGACTGACTCGTGTGCAACGGCTGTTCACACGAAACCCTTCTCCACGTCAGTCCTCCAGGGCCTCGCTGGAGTATTTGCTACTACCACCAAGATCTGCATCGACGGCGGCTCCAGGCAGGCTCACGCCCAGACCCTTCTGCGCACACCGCCGCGACCCTCCTACTCGTCAGAGCTTCATGGAAGACGCGCCTTTAAAAAAAGCTATTGTCAACCTCACTTGCCGCTGACGGCGGAGTATAGGCGCGACGCTTCAGCGCCATCCATTTTCAGGGCTAGTTGCTTCGGCATGTGAGTTGTTACACACTCCTTAGCGGATTCCGACTTCCATGGCCACCGTCCTGCTGTCTTAAGCAACCAACGCCTTTCATGGTATCCCGTGAGCGTCGACTTAGGCGCCTTAACTCTGCGTTTGGTTCATCCCACAGCGCCAGTTCTGCTTACCAAAATTGGCCCACTTGGCACTCTCATCCAATACAATCTCGTGGCTTCATTGATCCAAGCACTGGACTGGACTAGACTGGACCGGACCGGACCGGACCGGACCGGACGGGTCTGGACTGGACCGGACCGGACTGGATTGTGTCACGTGTGTCACGTCCGTCACTGTGTTTTTGTTACAGGTACCAGAAGAGAGAGGAGGATGGCACTCAAGAACAGTGACAGACGGACGGTGGAGATATGAAGAGTAATTGAAGAGTGATCTTTCGTGCCGAGACAGCCGCGGCTGTCATATGCACTAGGACAACCGATATTGCTATGGATGCAGTCAAGAAGAGAACGTCCGACGCGGTTACAAGAAGTGTCCCGACAAGAATCACGCGCGAGAGGATGCAACGAAAACAGTGAATTTACAGGATTCAGCAATTATACAAGACATTATATGACTCACCGCAATGTTGTATTATCGCCTAATAATAATGTTGCAGCAGGAACTGACGATAGTTGGCGTAGGCCTCGTACATAGGATCTTCTATGCAGATGTCCTCGAGGTGAGGGAGGATCGGCAGTGGATCCACAGGCTGGTGCTGTTTGACGCTGGTGGTCCTTGGTGCAGAGCGTAGAATGACACGACGATGTGTCGGCAGGATGAAGTCACTGATGATACGGCAACGGGACCTGGGGATGATTACTGTGTCCCGGCTGTCGTCGTCGGAGATGTTGATTACTTCTGGATGAGGCACAGGGTGCAGAATAGGCGTTGACGCTCGCGAGAGATCCGCGTGGTTGATCTCTTTGGGTTGTCTGCAAGGGCAACCGTATACCGATACGTAGTCGGACGCGTCACACGGTATGTATTCTGTAGTTCCCAGAAGTTCTGTCCACTCGGTAGTGGCAATAATATGATCGAGCACCGCTTTGTTTCTCAACGCGCGTCTCGATTTTGCAAGTTTGTACTTGCGTCCCGCTCGACGTGTACGTCGCATAGGTAAGGAATAGTAATTGCAAGATATTAGTAAGATAATGAAAACGAACTTGAATTAGTTATTTATCTTTTAGGTAGTTGACTCGCTTCACGTCTATAGTGGCGGCTCAGCGTTTCCACTGCGCACTTTAGACCAATTCTAGACGTGGCACGAGAACTTCTCTACGACTCGCTTCACTTTCTTTATTGGCGGCTCAGCGTTTCCACTGCGCACTTTAGACCAAGTCCAGATATGTCACGAGTATAATATTCAATGGAAGAACTGAACTGGAGGATAGTGTTGAACTAACACGAGAATAACACAATCGAAGCACTGGTATAATAATAATATATTGAATAAGAAATGGTAAGTACACTGGTATACAATATGTGAATAATATTATATTAGGAATAGTAATTGGAATAATATGATTATGTGAATTAATGTTGAATAATGAATAAGTGGATATTGTAATATGTTATAGGAATAATGAATAAGAATTAGGAGTTTGAATTGAATAGAATTGGAATTGGAATGAGATGGAACGACACACTTCACTTCGCGGAGCTAGACTGAACACGTCTGCTCTAATCGTCGGGAGAAGCCGGACTGGCGGCTGAGGCCAGGTTGGCACGTCTGTGGGGTCGCTCGCTTGGAACGAACTGCTGCAAGCGTCCGCTCTGCCTTGCCTCCTTCGGTTCGGAGTGGGGATAGCTGACGCTGCAGTCTCTTTGTTCTTCGGTCGTCGGAGTGGGAGAACCGCTGACGCAGCAGCGTCTTCGCTCCCGGGGACTGCACGTGCATTTCTGCTGACGGTGCAGTCTCGTGGCTGTCCTATTGCCCTCTACGAGCGTGGGACTGCTGATGTAGCAGTCCTTGGACTTCTCGACGTTTCTAGAAGCTTCTAGATGCTTCCAGAGTGATGCAATACTTTATTGCATTATGTGTCGTGGTGATGGGTTGGAGCTGGGGTGAGGTGTTGGACAAGGTGGGTAGAGACGTAGGTGAGGTGATGGATTGAAGCAGAGGTAAGGACTTGAACAATAGAATATATGAGATCTTAATACTATGCTCTTATGTCTAGGGGACGGTGTATGGATCTTATGTAGATCAGACCTTGTATACATAGTGTGTGTACAAGGCCAACGTCGTACATCGGACGACGTAACACCTCCCTTCGCGGAAAAGAAATTTCTTGTAAGGAAGAAATTTGTCGCTCAACACCCGAACTCACACTCGTTCTTGCGACGCATCTTCCGGGGGTACTCCGCGCAGGGAGCACAGTTCTCGGCGAGTATTTCCTATATTTGTAAGAAACACTGGTCGCACTGAAATGTTGTCGGTGTCGGCACGTGGGGCTGGGGCTGGTTTTATGCAACTTATTTCGCTTTGTTCATTTTGCATAACTGGGTTTTGGGTGGGTGGGGAATCACTGGTGTCACTGTCACTTTTGTCTTTTCTGTAACAGACTGCGTATGTGTAGTTTTCATCCCGTTGTTTTAGGAAGATGAAGAACCTGGTTAAGGAGCTCCAGATGGCGACCATGAGATGGAGACTCCATCCATATAGAGAATGGAGAGCTATGCCGTTGATGATCGTGCTAATAATTGTTTTTATTGCACGGATTGCTACATAGACTCCTATTATTACGGCGGTCACTGATCCGAATGTGGTGAATCCAGACCATATCTTCTGTGCAGTGGACTCGGCTATTTGTTGCAACGAGTCTTCGTCGAGTAGGTTGAACATATTGATGTTTCCTGCTACATATTGTCTGCCGGAGGCACCTTGCGCGATAGTGTTGATAACTGCTGCCTTTTCTACAGGGAACATTATATGATCTTGAAGTTTGTCGAGGTCGCTCTGTGAGTATATTCCTCCTGTTGCAAGGTTTTTGGGATCTACATACTTCCATGTAGATTTAGTAAGTGGATGCAGTTCTGAGGGTGCGATGGTTTCTGATAACGATGGGGTGCGTCTGTACCATTGTCCGTTCAGTCTGTAGTATGGAGATAATAGCTCGTTGCATGGCCTCTCTGTTCCGGTATTTGAGATAATGTGGTCCCTTGGTTTCAGGAATCTTGAGGAGTTCTTGTATGTAACGGGTAACTCGTCGTAGCAGCGGTCCGTTTTTCGCACTTGTACTGTCACTGGAATACACTTAATGATGTGAACCACTTCACCTGCTGGTATGGCTATAAATCCGGCGTCCTTCATAGTGGCAGTTGCTACTTCTTCCGGAGCCGTATGTAGCTGTGTGAGTGCGTTTCGAAGAATTTGTCGTTCCAATTCGCACTTCTGGCGGATGACGTCTTTGTAAAGCTGTTTAAATTGTGTACGAAGGTGTTTCTCTACGTAAACGAATTTACTGTTGACATAGGTAAATATGTCGAGATTGTTGACGAGTGTAGGCGACTTTTCTTTGAATTTCCCCGATGTACCTGTTTCCAGGATGAACATCTTGGGGTGTTCTGTGCGGATAATGATAAAACCGCAGACTGAAGATCAACCTGTTTCTGTCAGTGCAAACGTTGTATCCTGAGAAGCGACCGTGTATAAGGTAGGCGATGATTTTGATTGTGATGATAGCTTAGTCGCTAGTCCTTCGTATAGGACGTCGTAGTTATTAAATTTGCACGAGTCCGTGGGTGCGGATTCCCAGAAGGTATAACCGTCCTGTGAGTCGAGGCAGTTGCCCTTTTGAAGGGGGCAGGTTTGCCCGGATTGTAGATGTATTTGTGTAGTGGAGAGCCTTATTGGAGCGATGTAGTCTCGTATAGTGATGCGTACTATGGCTTTTACCACGACGTCTGTCCAAGTTCCATGTAACGTTCCGATTTCGTATGTGTCTTGTAGCTCATGAGTTGACCAAGGTTCGTAGGTGAACGAGTGAATTATAGACGAAATCGGGTAAACAAAATAAACTTTATTCCGCAATGTGCGGTGATGTGAGAAGTAAACAAAATAAGTTTCCTGCAGGCCGGCGGACCCGACCGCGTAACAATAGTGGAGAATTACGATGTCCGGTTAGCAGGTCGATGTTCATGGTGAATCCTCAATCGCATCAGCGGAGGTTGCGGTCTCGGTCTGGATAGTGACAGAAAAAATACGGTGATCGCGGAATGATTAATGAACCATCAGGCGGACGGTGATACGCGAGTATCCGGGTGTGAGTAACGTCGATGCGGCGGACAATATCGGTTGATCAGTGTCGCGACGTCGGCGCGACGTGTTCGCGGTGCGGCGCTTCGCGAAGTCGCTGGAGGGTAGGATGGTGACGGGAGGCGGTCAGAGGTCACTGACTGACGCAGCGCGGGCGCCGCGGCACTCCTTCAGAGGCACCTGAAGGACGAGCCACGGATCGTACGTACCTCAGAGGCACCTGAGGGGTTCGTACTCGCCGTTACCACTCCAGGCCGCGAGGTCAAACCGCAGAGGTTCGACTAACGAAGAAGGTCGGAGGCCAATCGTCTCAGGTCGGTCGGTCGGAGAGCCGAGTGGTGCAGCAACTCTCACACAGAAGCACCTGAGTGACGAGTTACCGTCGCACGCGCCTTAGAAGCACCTAAGGGTATTCGTGCCCACCACGTCGACACGACGGCTCCGATCCGGTCCAAGGCGGTGGCACGGCGGTCTCCGGTCGCCGGGGATGTGGAAGGGAGTCGCCTGTGTGAGCTCGTGATTCCAGCCTGCGTTCTGGACGGATGGTTCCTCAGCGCTGAAAAGTGCTGGACGATCCGGTGTTCACGTGAGCGTCTCCGGGCCGACTCCGCTCGTTCGGTATTCCGACGCGACTTATATAGCGCCCGAAAGCGCGGACCATGGAGAGTGCCGCTCTCGGTCGGCGGCCGCGGCGCTCTCTGATTGGCGCGCGTGTGTGTCGCTGGAGTTTATAAATATAAGTTGCCGTCGCTCGCTCCCTATTTACGCGTCGTTCGCGACGAGGTACAACTCGTCGCATCCCCCCCTTTCTTTGGGAACGGGACGTATTGCGTCACGTAAAGGGTACTCCCTCCTTCCCGCCGAAAGAGAGGGAGAAAGAAGAACGGAGAAGATAAGATAGACTTTTAGCGGGGTTATGCTTACGATCGGCCGCGGTGTGTCCACGTGGCGGACTGCTCCCGTGTCCGGGTCCAACCGTAGGGGCCATCGGACGCTCCCGACGACGAGCCTGTAGCGGGCCACGCCTATGGGGGACCAGAACATGGTCCCGTCCGGTAATGTCTCCTTCTTCCTCGGCCGGTGACTCAGGCACTTGGGCAGTGGGATCGGCGACGTTTCGCCGATGCTTAGATGCCGGAGAAGCACCTCCGGCGGTGGCGATGGCTGCACGGGCTCCTCCTCCGTGATGGTCGGCAGTGGTTCGGCGAGAGGCTTTGTCCGCCTCTTCGCCTTCGCTGGCCTAGCGGTCACCGGCGCCCCCTCTCCATTCCATAGCCGGAATCGTTGCTGTAGGCGCTTGGCCCGGGCGGCGTTTGTCTCGGCGACCAGTTTCGCAGCCAACTTTGTCTCCCTCCTGGAGACCTTCGGGGCCCGGGGTGCCGGTGGTGGTGGTTCCCGGTGTGGGGATACTACCGGTATCCTGAACGGCGGCTTGTATGCCGGAGGCTGCTCGCTGGTCCTACGTGGTGCCACGCATCCCAGCCCGACGCGTTGTGGCCGTGCCTGCGGTGCCCCGCTTTTTTGATAGAGCGGTGGCCGGGCGGGCGGAAGGGTTAGGCGTGGCTGGGTGGGCCTTCGCGGCCCTGTTGGCTCGGGGTCATAGGTTCCGTGCCTTTGGTAGTCCTCCTCTAGCTGTCGGAGGAACTCATTCAGCTCTTCAGTTGATACGGGCCGTCCGTTTGCCATGGCTGCTGTTGCTGCACTGACCCGGCGTGCTGCTAGTCGCGCGGACCTCCTGTATCCCCTCTCTTCTGCCTGTACGCTCGTCTCACTGGTGGCGCCATCTCGTGGCGTCGAGGCGAGTTCGTATGGTTTTAGGTCCCTTACGTGGACGTGCTGAACCGCTTTGTTTCTGTTGCCCAGTAGGTCGAATATTACCGGTGATACCCTCCGTTGCACCCTGAACGGACCGTCGTATTTTTCTGCCAGTTTGGCGTTACGGTAGGCTGCTTTGTCCGAGAGAATGTGTGTTCGTTTCAATACTAGGCTCCCTATGTCTGGTTCCCAGTTCCGCCCAGAACCTAACCCAACAATCCATATTACACCATATTATAAATAGAAGAACGAGAAATGCGTTGCGCTGGCTCTCGAAAATCTTCCTTTACGGTTTGGGTTGAGCGTGGTTCCGTCGGAAAGGATATTTGCTTCGCACGCGCGTAATTTTCCTATACGATCGACCCGCGCGATTCTTCGCTTCGTTCGATTCGTCGCCCGTCGGATCGCGATTTCCGTAGATTTTACTCGCGTCGTCGTACCGTAATCTACCTGCGAGAGTCCTCCGTTATCTCTGCGCCTCTCTCTGCTTTCCGAAAAAAAAATTTTTACTAGAGAGAGGTCCCTGTTCGGGCGCCAATTTGTGACGTTGCCTCTTTTCGCTCGGCTTTCTGACCGGCGAAAGGGGTCAACCCCGAGAATTTACAGTCGCTGAGGACGGGCCGTGCGCTGCCGCGCGGACACGGTCCTCTCGGGACAAATGCGATTGACGAGAATACTCGAAGGGAATACTAACTGAACAATTGTTCGGGCGCCAGGTACTCGGAAGTACCGCACTAAAGAACACCAAAATCTCGTGTTCGCGGAAGTCGAACACGAGCTTCGACTCTTCTCGCAATCGCCGACAGAATTCTACGACACGAACGGCCAGGAGTTCGGACACAGTGGATAACGGGGACAGCCCTCGCGGCAGGACGTTTCTCGCAGGTCGGAAATAAACTCGAAACGATTATGGCTCGAACTAATTTATTCGGTGTCAAATGATAAATTACAGGTGGGCGGCCACGTGGCCGCAACCCGGGAGCCCGCGCTCCTAATACACTTTTGCGATGGATCTTCGACCGCGGAGCGCGTTAGTCGAGATTTCGCGATTCTAGAAAGTACGGTACGACGGTACAATGCAAGTCTCGCGAGAGACGAGAATTCGCGGGACGCAGATGTACGGCGCAGTTTCGACGGACTGTCGCGAGATTGACGAGCGCACTGAACGGTACTTTACCGAATTCGCTAATATCGAAACTATCCTTTTCCGGCGCGGCTCCTTAAGGAACACTTCCGACGAATCGAAGGGGAGACGGCTCGAAAAGGCTCACAGCGTTCTCCAAGAGAACGCGAGCACCAAGCACGAGGCCAAATGCATCGGCTATCACCAATTGTTCGAGGACGATACGCACTCGCCTCGTCCTCGCACTAAATATCGAGCCAACACTAAAATACGACCGAGGATCACTTGTCGACTTACCGTGGTAGACGCAGGCTCGCCGGACCTCCTACTTCAGGCCGGTAATTCTGCCTTCGGTTCCTACGCTCGCTCGGGAATAACCACCCGCGTCGCGTGTCCGTTGTACCACGGAATTCGGACCTCGGAAGTTCGATGGATCTATGGAAACGACTCGTCTACTCGATAACCAGCGCGACAGTGATCCGCGGATTTGCCTCGACGGAGCGCTTCGATTCTCGATCTCCCCACTCCTTTCGCCCTACCGAAATTCCCTAGGGGCGCACCCGCAACGCGACTACGACTAGCCGCAGGATCGAACTATCCGAACAGGTCGTCGGGCCCCCGACCTTTCCAACACCAACTACCGATCGTCTTACGACGACCGGGGAGGATTAATCCTCCGAGGCGCTCCTCCGCACCACCCTGCCGGAGCCGTCTGTAGCCAGGTGAGACGACGGCGGGACCACCAAATAGCTGCTGACCTGCAGTGGCGGCTCCTTTGTCACAGATCGTCGCCTCCGAGTTTATCAGCTCGTGTGCAGCGGTGCCCCTTGCTACTTCTCCGGATCCGGAATGTTTTTGATTATGGCCAATAGTTCGTCGTCGGCTGATCCTATGATGCGGGGCGCATTGTCGGTATTTGTCGCTCCCTAGGCACGTTCCTGAAAGTGGCCACTCTCGGCGCGTGTAACAGATGGCATTAGGAGCGATCTTCGATCTTAATAACTTCCTTAAGGAGCGCTCAATCTTGCGGGTGGTTTCCGTAATCACTAACGGTCGGTCCGGTCCACTCCCGATACGGTTATTGACCGTTTCTCAAACGGAGAAGTGACGTCGCAGGCTTGCAACGTCACAGTATACAATATTCAGATCCAATATTTTTCTCATATGAAAAAATGTGGCTTTAAAAATATTTTTTCAATATTTGAAAAAAATATTTATACAATATTTTTGTGCTACTAGGGTGTACTCAGAGCACTAGAATATCGCACGAGGTGATTCCCGGATGGCTACTGGTAGACTCAGGTGATTCTAGTCTGTTCGCGACGGCTTTTATAGGGATGGTTTGGTGGTGTTACGAGCCAGGGCCGCGAGCAGCACGAGTGGCCGGCGAAGGGTTATTACCCTAGGAATATGATATAAATTTGTTAGTTAAGGAACGCGGACGAACCCAATGCGAAATTGGGGAGCCGCTAGGATTATTGACAGCGAGGACGAACCTGACGCGAAGTCAGGGAGCCTCTAGGAATGGAGTCAAACGCAGACGAACCCGATGCAAAACCGGGGAGCTGCTAGGAGGTTGTATAATAGCACAGACGAACCTGATGCGAAATCAGGGAGCTGTTAGGATGCGGACGAACCCAATGCAAAACTGGGGAGCCGCTAGGTTGGATAAATCTCTATTCGGACAATTGGAATGTCGCGAAAGAACCTGATGGTTAATCAGGGAATTGCTAGGATAATTAGTAAGCCTCGTAACTAGTATAATTTAATTGATACAATCCGAGCGGTAAGATTGTATCATGTGGGGACGTTCAATTACTTGGTTAGGATATTGGACGATAATTATGGGTTTAATGAATTTAAGTTAATTATCAAAGAAGACAAATATATTCTTACTATAGAGTTTCGTTCTACAAGTGTACTTGTGTCGCGAATGAACTGAATTTAGAATAGGAAAGAAATTGAAAGGTGATATTACCTAAGCTAAGACGCACGGTGTTGACGCACTGGCAATGCGGGGGACTCGGAGCAACCTTGTCACTGCCTAACAGATTTTAGACCGAACTCGCGGAATCTGTACGGTTAAACTTTGATTCAAAAGGAACGAACGTCCGATCTCACTGGTAGTTGACTTCCGAGATGCAGCACGACGCGACACTATTCGTGATTACGACAGTACTAGCCCACGAGAGTAGAAATGTAAGGGCTTATATAGCCCTGCAATGACGGGTGGTACTTGTCAGTACCCTTCAAGTGAACATTCGTATTTTCTCAACGACCAGTTGGTCGTGCGTACGTTTGGGCCCTAAACTAACCTAAACAATTATGTAGATTTATCTAGGGAAAAACTCTGTTCGTTTATCTAGGACGGTTCCTGCCAGAGATGATATTGAACACCTGTTCGTCATCCGTAACATCTCCCCACCAAGAAGAAACATCGCGGTTCCCGTGATGCTTTCTCATCAGGAAGGAAACGTCCTAGATACAATAGACTTTAAGAAAAAAAAAGAAAAAAGTGGCGTGAAAAAAAAAATAAACTGAAGAGAAAAAATTTTTAACGAGTGTAGTGTAGGTGTAAGTGTACTTATTGCTAGGTGGTGCTCAGGTAGAGACTGCTGTCGGTGGAGGTAGTCCTGCTCCTTAGAAGATCGTTATGCATGGTTTCCATTTGCTGCTATATTACGGATTCGGACTATATTTGTTATTAGTTCCGATAAATAGTCTCCATATGTCTTCAAAATTGTACCGGTTGGAAATGAGGTTGGCTCTCGAGCCTGTTTACCAAAAATTAATTCATATGGTGTGAAGTTGGTAGCTTCATGAACAGACGTATTATAAGAGAACATTGCAAACGGAATTAATAAATCCCAATCCTCGTAGTTCTCCATATAGTGTTTGAGGTATTCTGTAAGAACAATATGGCTTCGCTCCAATGATCCATTAGTTTGTGGTCGGTATCCGGAGGTGGTGATTTGTTTAATCTTGAATATTTCTGACAGATTTGTCATAAGAGTTCCAACGGTGTGTCAGTGATCAACATAGGTTGACGAGTTTTCGTTCTGACTAATTTTTGCTCCTGACAACTTTTGCATTTTCGGATGTAATCCTGAATTTCGTTGCGCATGTGTGGCCAATGAAATCTTGATCGAATGCGATTGTAAGTTTTTGTAACTCCTTTATGCCCTCCTATTAGGCTATCATGTGCTTCATGGATGATTTCCTGCCTGTCTTCTACGGAAGGTGTAGTAATAACACAGTTACATATTGTAATTTGATAAGTTGAATCTGTAAAGACTTCTTTTAACGCTTTGAAAAGTTCATCAGGCGATGATTTATGATGATCTCCGGTGGCGGATATTCGGAAAGATTTGCTCCTATTTTGTTCTAAAGCAGATTGAAGAGTTTTCAATCCATTAATTATATCCAATCCTTTTGGTTTATCATAGAAGTTATCGGAAATTACAATGCTGAAGGTTTTAAATAACCCATTGTTTGAAATTATGACCTGTCCCTTTTTCGGTCGTGCAGCTAAAAGTTCTTGCTTATTTATCAATCCCGTGTCCAGTAACAGTTTTCCTACGGGGGTTATTAGGTTGCGATCAGCTGATATGAAATGTACATAATGGTCTTCCTTTGCGGTAAGGGTGTTTGAAGAAATGCTAATCCTCTGTTTCGGTTCCGGCGGCGCTTCCAGGTCAGTTTCGGTAGAAGAACCATCGGTATCGGCGTCAAAGAATGGGTAAGGGTCGGCTGTGCGATCAGGCAGTTGCCGTGCCCTTGCTTCGCGTATTATATTGTTTGGAAATCGAATTACGTTGCGTTGCAAAATTCCACCTATTTCAGGAAATGGTACCTGCGGTATGTAGGGTACATCCTGCTGTAAATTGTTCCTATTCTCTATAACGGTGTTTTCCAGTGGCTCCTCAAACGAAATTAAATCACCAGATAAGGTCGTATTCTTATCCGTAGAAAAAATTTCTGTGGAGTTTGCTGCGGGCAAAAAATGGTGTGCGTTGTCCTGATCTTCGTCTGGCATCACTATCTCTTTAGATAAACTCGGAAGAGTTCTATTTATGTTAATAATTGGTGAGCGTTGAACCTTCCCCAGGGCGGGTTGTTCCGTCTCATCTGAACTGCTGCTTGTTTGTTGATATTTCGGCCGTTTTTCTCGGTCTCGATGTAGTTGTCTGACGCGTTGTCCTATTGAACCAGCGTCGACAGCTGTTTTCGGTATTTGGATTTTAAAATCGGGGTCTTTGAGTTCCCTCGGGGTGAGTGGTAAACAGATGGAAGTAGGATTACGTGACAATGCATCAGCATTCTTATTTGTTTTTCCAGATTTATGGACGACCTGATAATCATATTCTAATAGTCGGAGCTTCCATTTCATGAGTCTTGATGTCGGATCTTTCACAGAATGTAGCCAAACTAATGGTCGATGATCTGTAACCAATGTGAATTTTGTTCCGTACACATATGGTCGGAAATATATGACGGCGTATACCATTGCTAAACATTCTTTTTCCGTGGCTGAATAATTTCTCTCTGCTTTGTTGAGGCTACGTGATGCATAAGCGATCGGCAGATCATTTCCTATTTCGCCTTGACTAAGCACGGCTCCAACGGCATATTCAGAGGCGTCTGTTGTAATGACGAATGGTTTGCTGAAATCTGGATATTTTAAATCTAGCTCTCGACAGAGTTCTTCACGTAACTGCTTGAAACTGTTTTCCTGTTCTTCAGTCCATTTGAATTTTCTGCCCTTTCCTAGAAGGTCAATTAAAGATTTTGCTTTTGTAGTGAAATCTGGTACGAATCTTCGGTAATATCCTACTAAACCCAAAAACTGTTGTATATTTTTCTGTGAGGTAGGCGTTGGGAAATCCTTGACAGCCTTTAATTTTCGGGGATCAGGTTTTACTCCCTGTCTTGAAATAATATGTCCAAGGTATGCAACTTCTTTTCGTAAGAATTCGCATTTATTGGTTTGAAGAGTTAAACCATGTTCTCGCAAACGGTTTAATAATTTCCTGACTTTAATGTTGTGTTCGTGTAATGACGCAGCGTAAACCACGATATCATCCAGGTAAATGAAAACGTCCGTTCCCTGGAGTCCAGTTAATACCTGATCCATGAGGCGTTGAAAAGTAGGTGGTGCATTTTTCAAACCAAACGGCATTCGTGAAAATTCATAATGTCCATTAGGGGTGGTGAAAGCTGTCTTCTGTCTGTCTTTCGGATCCATTTCTATTTGGTGGAACCCACTGGCAAGATCGAAAACGGAGAAGTATTTGGCTCCTCCGAGACGATCCAATATTTCCGTAATTTGAGGCAGTGGATATTTATCGGAAATGGTCTTCTCGTTAAGCGCACGAAAATCTATCACCATGCGCCAACGTTTGTTTCCTTGCGCATCTGGTTTTTTGGGTACAATCCACAAGGGTGAATTGTACGGAGATTTCGACGGAGTAATAATACCATCGGATAATAAGCCATTGATTTGCTTTTTTATTTCCTCTTGGTGTACAGGAGGGTAGCGATACTGTCTCGTGTTAATCGGAATCTCATCAGTTGTATGTAAGGAGTGCTTGAAATCAGATGCCTTCCCTAATTTATCTCCGGGGAGATAAAATCGATCGGGAAATTCCTTTATCAATGCGGTGATGCTACACCGTTCTTCTTTGTTCAGGTGACTCAAATTTAGCGTTTCGGAGATTCCCTGTATCCTATCTTCTCTATTTTTGAAATTACAATGTTGACGTACCTCTGAATAAATATCTTCATCTGATGTGCTCAAAATGTCGTAAGGTTCCACGATTTGTGGCTCTATTTCTACGTCTATGGCTTCCTCGCTAGTGTTGGTTGCCATAACATGACATTTTCCTCCGTCGTTCAGGACGGCGGCTTCTCCTATGTAGAGTTGTTTGTGCGTTTTTATGCGTGGTAAATAGCCTTCTTTTATCCTTGGATTAGCTATTCTTATGGCAATCTGTTGAGATGTTCGGGCATCGATGCGATGTTTGGTCCGTACATCTGAGTCCTGCTGGTAATTTGAAAATCGAATAGGCCTGATGGGCTTATTTTTTAATACCAGTGTCCCATGGTAATAAGAAATTTCTGCTTCTTCCTGTTTTAAAAATGGGCTTCCTATAAGTCCATCTGCTTCTATTGCAAGGCGCTTCACTACGTAGAAAAACGCAGGAGCTTCGTGTATGTGAAGTATCGTAGTTCCTAGAGTGCGAATTGGATTTGTAGTAAGACCAGTTATTTCAATTTCTTCGCGTGAAACAATTTCTGCTCCTTCTCCTAAAACGTCAAGAACGACTAAATTTACGGATGCTCCACCATCAATTAGAAATTCTCCCGTGCCTGATTCCAGTTCTGGGATTTTGATTTTGATTCGTCGTGCTGGAGCTTCCTTGATGAGGGTTTTTCCTCGAAGCGGACAGTTCTTTGGCGAACTTCTTTGTTTTCGCTCATCGTGTCGCCTGTACGGTGAGCGCGATCGAAGTTTAAAGATTTGTTCGATTCCACGGACGAATCTCGCGAATCTCTTTGGAATCGCGGACTACGCGGTCGATTCTTGCAGAATTTTCCATCGTGTCCGGATGTTCCGCAATGCCAACAATACGATTTTGACATGCGATTCCTATCGGAATTTTTTAAAATTGTATACCGTTTCTCTCCGTCTCTCACAATTGACGAATCCGAACGGTTGGAGGGGGAACCGGAGGGGCTCCTGTGACGCAAGGTCCAGGCAGACGCTCGTCCTTCTCTTTCCTCCTCAAAACCAGATGGTCTCGTGCGTTGATCCCTGTGTCGGTCATATTTGCTTGGAGATAAGGGATATGACACTTCACGATCGCGGTAGCGAGAGTCCTGGTCATATGAATCTCGGCGGGACCACCTTGATGGTGATTCACTCCGAGGCGACTGTCGTCGATTCCTTAATCTTTTATCTATCTGTAGCACGGCGTCGTAAGCATCCTCCAGATTTTTTATATCCTTCAAGATAGCCGACACCTTCAGGGAAATCCGATCCGGTAATCCATCGATGAAGTTTTCAATGACGTCCTTTTCCATCAATTTGATAAATTCTTCATAATGTGCCTCGTATTTTTCCCTCATGGCTCCGCGCGTACAGTAGACCAAGTGGCTTGTCCTATCGATGTATTGTCGTAGGCTTTCTCCTTCGCGAATATGTAGTTTCGCGATTTCCACTTGATAATATGATAGGCTCTTGCCGGGAGCGAACCGTTTCTTCAAATGTTGAATTAACGCTTTTACGGTAGTAAACTTGTGCTCTAATGTGCATCTACGTGCTGGCCCGACGAGCTTAGTAAGAACAATTGCCAGATACTCGGTTTCCGTACCCTCCGGAATCAAAGTTAACCCGTCCTCTAAAGTTTGCGCGAATCGAATCAAAGAGGGGTCTTCCCCGTTAAAGGTCGGAATTGTCGAAGTAATATTCTGTAAGCATGTCTTTTGCGTCAACAGCGACATAGAATTTGCAAGTGAAACCGTCAAGTTCATTATGTCAACGGAAGAAGTATTTGCAGCTGAATTCGGCATTTTTAAAGAATGTAACTAGAGAAAACTAGTATATTACCGAAACCTTTCAACTAGGAAAACTAGTATATCGAAACCTTTTAACTAGGAAAACTAGTATATTATTGGTATAAAAGCGTGACTAGCGAAAACTAGTATATTGCTAATAATATTGAGACGTAACTAGGAAAACTAGTATATTGTCAATACTCAGCTACGAGTAATTTAACGTAGTAAACCCAAAATTAAAGTGATCCTAAAATAATTGAACAGATCCCACCGCTGTCACCAGTTCTGTTACGAGCCAGGGCCGCGAGCAGCACGAGTGGCCGGCGAAGGGTTATTACCCTAGGAATATGATATAAATTTGTTAGTTAAGGAACGCGGACGAACCCAATGCGAAATTGGGGAGCCGCTAGGATTATTGACAGCGAGGACGAACCTGACGCGAAGTCAGGGAGCCTCTAGGAATGGAGTCAAACGCAGACGAACCCGATGCAAAACCGGGGAGCTGCTAGGAGGTTGTATAATAGCACAGACGAACCTGATGCGAAATCAGGGAGCTGTTAGGATGCGGACGAACCCAATGCAAAACTGGGGAGCCGCTAGGTTGGATAAATCTCTATTCGGACAATTGGAATGTCGCGAAAGAACCTGATGGTTAATCAGGGAATTGCTAGGATAATTAGTAAGCCTCGTAACTAGTATAATTTAATTGATACAATCCGAGCGGTAAGATTGTATCATGTGGGGACGTTCAATTACTTGGTTAGGATATTGGACGATAATTATGGGTTTAATGAATTTAAGTTAATTATCAAAGAAGACAAATATATTCTTACTATAGAGTTTCGTTCTACAAGTGTACTTGTGTCGCGAATGAACTGAATTTAGAATAGGAAAGAAATTGAAAGGTGATATTACCTAAGCTAAGACGCACGGTGTTGACGCACTGGCAATGCGGGGGACTCGGAGCAACCTTGTCACTGCCTAACAGATTTTAGACCGAACTCGCGGAATCTGTACGGTTAAACTTTGATTCAAAAGGAACGAACGTCCGATCTCACTGGTAGTTGACTTCCGAGATGCAGCACGACGCGACACTATTCGTGATTACGACAGTACTAGCCCACGAGAGTAGAAATGTAAGGGCTTATATAGCCCTGCAATGACGGGTGGTACTTGTCAGTACCCTTCAAGTGAACATTCGTATTTTCTCAACGACCAGTTGGTCGTGCGTACGTTTGGGCCCTAAACTAACCTAAACAATTATGTAGATTTATCTAGGGAAAAACTCTGTTCGTTTATCTAGGACGGTTCCTGCCAGAGATGATATTGAACACCTGTTCGTCATCCGTAACAGTGGTAAGGGATGGTGGTGCGGTGCGGTATTTTGATGGTGACGTATACTTTCTTATGAACGTTTTGGGAATTTGATTTTGGATTCCGTTGGGGCTCCGGGTCTAGGTACGGGGAGCGTGCGGTACAGGCGGTGTTGTGTTGACAGGAGGCCGGCGGTATGTTACTAGGTTCGCGTCGTCGTGTATAACCGGTGGAGGTTTGCTAGGGGTTTGATCGTAACAGTCCTACGTTATGTAGGTCTGTTACAATACAATAAAATTAAACATAATGAAGTATTTGAGCGTTTATTTGACGTATATCACTTGACGAAGGATCACCCGGCGTATCGCTGCGATTGTCGCTGGCACAACCCCTGGCAGAATGGTTCCGATCGGAGGCATTGATACGGAATTTAGAGAAAACATTCACAATTTAGAAGTATTAAATATTACTTTATGGAGTTAAAACTGATGGGGAATGAAAAGGAGCTTATTGAACAATGAAAAACATAAGCTTCTATTTATTATAACAAAGAAACGAGAAAACAAAGAAAATGTTACACGGAAAAAGTTCCCGATTAATAGATCAGCTGGAAGAAAGTTTCCGATTCGATTATCACTGCCATCACCAAATTCGTTCAACAATTGCTGTTGGATAATTCTTATAGAGTTTTTTGCGCTTATTCTGAATCTGCCCTTGATTTCTCCCCTTAAACGCACAGTTTTTGAGAATCTTGATTTTGAAAAAATCGTAAAGAATTTGTCCTCGTACTTTTTATGACAATATTGTAGTCTATGGGCAGAAATCGTATTCTTTGCCTTCCGTATGCCTTCGCGAAGGGAATAACGGTACAGAGGGTCTGCCGTCGTACCTGGGTTTATGATTATAGTGTGTGACTAGGAAACCTTTTTAAAGATTAACGCAACCTCGTTATTTAGTGACCATCTGGGACACGGCTCAATGGTTATTTGTCTCCTTGCAATTTGCAACATCCTTAAAAACTTAATCCCGGTTAACGGTTATTATATATAGCAAAGTTATATATAATGTAATATATATAACAAAAGATTTTAAACAATTTAGAACGAGAAACACTAGAAAATCTTCCAGAATTAAAACAAACACGGATATATTACATCGCCTCCTTCTGACTTCAGATCCGTACATGAGCATTAGGCCGTCCATACACGGGTCGATCGGCGATTCGGTCGACGCGATTCCAGTCGCATGCGATTCTCCCTCCACGTGACTTCCAATGCAAATGAATACATAATCGTGTGCGATCGGAAGCGAAGTCGGAAAATCGCGTGGACTTATGGAGGTAAGTTTGTGCAGTTCATGTCATTTAAATGATTTGGCCATTATTTTTTGTAGTTTGAGTGCATTGCACTCTTCGATGTGGTCTATGTATTGTGACGTTGCAAGCGTGCGACGTCACTTCGCCGTTTGAACTCGGTCAAACAGCCGAATTACGTGTGGACCGGACCGACCTTTTTCGGTTACGTAAGCCACCCGCAAGCCATAAGAGCACTCCGAGAGGAAAATCTTCCGATTTCGTGCACCGCACTAATGCCATCTGTTGTGCGTACGGAGTACGACGTTTCAGGCAATTATCGATAGTAAAGAAAGCGTACGAGTCCGAAGAGGTGCCGTAGGATCAAATACCGAATAAAGGGATGGCCAACGATCGAATCCGGCGCCGGAAGCAGCGAAACAAGTCATCACACACGGGCGTACAAACCCGGAGGCGCCGTCGTGGGACAAAGAGATCCTATAGCGAACAACAGCACTCACGAGTCCCGCCGCCGTCTCATCCCGCTCAACTAGGATCTCAGCGTGGGTGGTGTGTCGAATTGGCTGCCGAGGATTATGCGAACCGCTCGCCGAGGGCGAGCGGGAATTCAAATGTCGCGGTAAACTAAGAAGTCGCGTAAAGTCTGGGGCCCTAGGACTTTTTCGTAGTTGCGATCCTGCGACAACCTAGTTGCGTTGCGTACGGCACCTATCGGAAAATTCGGCAATACGCTCGGAGTGGGGGGAACTCGGATCGATGCGTTCCGTCGATGCGGATCGAGGAACCACTGTCGTACAGAGGCTCATCGAGGATAGTCGCGTTTTCGCTTCAAATAATCTCGTCCTTGCAATTACCGAATACCGCTTAGTTTCGCGTCGCGGGTGGCTTTTCCGGATCCAGCTCGGAATTTCGGTCGAGAGACAACCATCAACGAGGTCTACGAAGTCCGTCGGTAGCGGCTAGCGTTAATATCGTCAACGGTAAGTCGATTCTGTGATTCCTCGATTCGTTTATCGTGGTGGCTCGTGTTATTCGCGCGAGGACGACACGTGTTCGTCTCGCCCTCGGAGATTTCGTAAGAGCTGAGGCGCAGGGCGCCTCGAGCCTTCGCTCGCGTCCTCCTCAAGGACGCTGTGAGCCTTCGCGTAAAGGGTTCCCTTAATTTCGTAAATCGGAAGTCTTCCTCGGGAGTTGTGTCGGTACCGAACAGTCTCGAATATTCTTCGGTTCGGGTAGTCGGCGACAGTGGAAGCGTAGGCGGAATTACGCGTGAACCGCGGCGGTCTACGCGCCTCGAATCCCGCGTACGGCCGTGGATTATTCATCGCACGTCGGCAATTTCGCTTCGTCTCGGACTCTCGCGACAGTCTAGGAATTGCGCCGTCCATCCGCGCCTCGCGGAATCTAGTATCGACGAAGAAATCGAATATTGTACCGTAGTATCGTACGTCCGCGATAAAATCACGATAGACTAACGCGCGCAGCGAACGATCATCTTCCGCTAAAGTGTACAAGGAGCGCGGGCTCCCGGTTCGCGGCCTCGTGGCCGCTCGCCTGTATCTTTTACTTTCGTGACCATTAAAGATCTAGAGCCAATTTCGTATTGTTGATTCTTGACCTGCAAGATCTGTCCTGCCGTGAGGGCTGTCCCCGTTACTTCCTGTGCTCGAACCATCTGGCCGTTCGCGTCATTATTTTACGCCGCGTTTCGTGGAGGCTTGACTCTCGGACTCGGCTTCCCCGAGCCCGAGGTCACCATCGTGTTTCGCGTGGTATTTTCTAATACCTGGCGCCCGAACTATCGTCGCGTTGTTCGTTCAAGCCTCCACCGAGTTCCGCCTTTGCACCGAGAGGACCGTGTCCGCACGGCCGCGCACGGCCTGGTCTCAGAGCCTATAAAATCTCGGGGTTGACCGTTTTTCGGCGGCCACAAAACCGCTCGAAAAAGGGCCAACGTCGCAAATTGGCGCCCGAACAGGGACCTCTCTCTCGCAAGGGTTTTTCCCGACAACGGAGAGAGGCACAGGAAAATAACGGGTGACTCTCGCAGGTAGCGTACGGTACTACCTGATCGTGTAAACTACGGCAATTTCGAGGTCGTATTCTCGAAGAATCACGAAATCGCGAACGTTCGACAAGAGACTGTTCGACCCAACCCAGTGAGACACGAGAAACACGCTCAATTCGAAAGCGAGAATTTTGATTTCGATTCGTTGCGAGTCTGGCGAGGAAGATTCCGAAGAGCCAGCACGACATATTCTGTGTACAAAATTGACGAGCAATTTTATTGCAATGATTTATTGATTTTCGTGTAATAATTGTGAAATTGTAATAAATTGTATTACGGGAGTGTACGTCTTACGGTGCTGGGCAAGAATTTCGTAGCCTAGAATTTCGTCGTACACGTCTTTGTTCGTGAACAGAATATTTACGCGATCGGTTAAATTCTTTTTTTTTTTTTCTTCGCGACCTTGTGGAAGCAAGAACCCTTCAAGGTAATAGGAACAATAGGCGTACAGTGTGGTAACGGTTTCAAATTCGAGAGTCAGGGTTATCGAGAACAAAGAGACCTTCGAGAGACAATTTCGAGCCGCGTGGCGACAGAGCGTAACAAGAGATCTCGTACGGGGAGATAGAGCGTCCGGACGCGGAAAGTAAACAACGCGAGCGACCGAAGGCCTTGGCGACGAAGGACCGCGCGCTAGCTATCGTAAGGAAAATAAACATCCGAATTTCGTACCGAATATATCGGGTAACTCGAAAATGGACAGAGACTATCACTCCGCTTACAGCGATAGCGATTATGATCCGGGAGAAGGGACGTCTCGCGATCCTCCATCGCACGGTCCATTCATACAGGAAGAGACCGTAAACGAAACGAAAGCTAGCGGTAATACGAGACTTCGGCCACCACGCGCGTCCCCACGTCAATACGGATCGCATAAAATACTGGAGATTAGAGGAGGAAAGACAGACGATAGTTCCGAATCATCAGACGATGAGCGAGATAAATCCTCGGCAGCATTCGACACCATTAGAAAGTGGCGTTTGAATTTTGCCGGGAGAGCGGACGAGGACGCGGAAACGTTTCTCTCCACTCTAGAGGATTTGAGATCGAGTTCGAAAATCGAGGACGAAGACCTCCTCGACTGTCTACCAATTTGTTTTTCGGGAAACGCGGCCTTCTGGTATAAGACTCGCGGAAGATTAACCTCGTGGGCCGAATTCGTCTCCGAGTGGCGGCAAAATTTTTTCGGTCCCGATTATCAGGAATTATTAGAACACGATTTACGAGTACGGAAACAGGGCGAAGAAGAACCGGTACGAGATTATCTTGCTTGCATGGAGATTATGATGAGCCGATTAGATAAACCGTGGTCGGAGGAAAAATGCGTAAAGAGAATAATCTGGAACGCGAGGGAAAAGGTTCGAAATGTATTAGGGATCGATAACATCAAAACAATGAAAGAGGTAGAAAAGAAACTACGCGAAGCGGAAAGCAACGTGTCGCCCGGTAGAGCATATAATTATCGATCGCAGCAGATCGCCAATAAAATATATGCCTATCAACCGCCGAAGGATAGTAATCAGTCGAAGGAATCTGGTCGCGGTAGATTTTATCGAAATCCGCGTTACGAATCGGTAAACGCCGTCGCCGAGACCGAATGTAAGGGAGGTTGCCGAGGGGGGAATCCCCGTCCCCGCGAACAGTCCCGTCCGGTAACACGACACGCGTGCCAGAGAGAAAATCCGAGTAGGCGCGGTAACGCCCGAAATCAGCCGAATAGCAAACGCGTCGAATACGAAACCATCTGCGCTATGTGTTCCTCGGAATTCAAACCGAGAAGCAACGAGCTTTGTTGGAATTGTACGAAACCTGGTCATCGATCCAGGAATTGCAAGGAAAAACCGCGTATTCATTGCTATCGCTGCGGAGAACCGGAAGTAACAACGCGCGACTGTCGTAAATGCGATCGGAAGTCGGAAAACTACCGACGGAACCGCTCGTAGGGGTCGGAACGGTTTCCCAAATGATAATCTCGGCCCGAATTTCGGAAACTAACGCGGAGGACGATTCCAAGTCTCGACCGTCTTTATTAATAATCGACGCGCAAATCGGTACGTACAGGGCACGAGCGTTAATAGATTCCGGATCATCAATTTCGTTTGCTAATCGAGCGTTAATAAAAGCTGTCGGAAATCACGCGAATTTAACAATCTCGGAGAGACCTTGCTACTTTCTGTTAGCAACAGGGGCCGTAGATAGAGCTTCGGAACAGGCCGAATTAAACATAACAATACGGAACGAAACTCGAAAAATTTTCGTCCGCGTTCTCGATAACCTTGTGAATTCATTGTTGCTAGGGATTGACGTAATAGCGCAATTCGGTATCGTTGTCGAATACCACAGGGGAAGCTGGTACTTCGCGTCGCGACCGAGAATCGAATTCCCTTTCGGTTCAATTTCGAACGAGCAACTTTGCTGCGGCCTGCAAATATTATCGGGCGGCGAAAAAGAACAATTACGCGAATTCTTGGAAAAGGAACTCAGTGACTTTGCCAAAGTACCGGGATTAACCACTTTGACTACTCACAGAATTGATGTGGGAGAGAATAGGCCTATCAAACAAAGGTACTATCCTGTCTCACCTATGGTACAGGAAGCGATTTACAAGGAGGTAGATTCGTTACTGGCCAACGATATTATTGAACCATCTGAAAGTGAATGGTCCAGTCCGGTAGTAATGGTGAAAAAACCCAACGGCAAATACCGATTTTGTTTAGATTTTTGCAAAGTCAATGCGGTTTCCAAGAACTACGCGTACCCGCTACCGATAATGACGAGTATTCTCGATAAATTACGCGCCGCGCGCTACATTTCCACTCTCGATCTGAGCCAGGCGTATTTTCCAAATACCGCTCGAGAAAGACAGCCGTGAGATTACCGCGTTTACAGTCCCCGGAAAAGGGCTATTTCAATTTAAGCGAATGCCGTACGGACTCACGGGAGCACCGGCAACATTTGAGAGACTGTTGGATCGATTGATCGGTCCAGAAATGGAGCCGCATGTTTTTGCGTAGCTGGACGATATAATTATCGCAACAACAACTTTCGAAGAGCACCTCGAGTGGCTGCGTCGGGTATTAGATAAAATAAAATCAGCCGGATTAATTATCAGTTCCGAGAAATGCGAGTTTTGCAGGGAAGAAGTTCGGTATCTGGGATTCGTAGTGAGTCGCGAAGGGTTAAAAGTTGACGCGGATAAAATTGAACCCGTCTTGTCTTTCCCAGCTCCTAAGAATTTAAAACAGTTACGACGATTTCTTGGAATGGCTTCGTCGTACCGAAGATTTATTCCGGATTTCGCAACTGTAGCGGAGCCATTAAATATCTTACTACGGAAAGGCAAGGCGTGGAAATGGGAGGACGGACAACAAACCGCCTTCGAAAAATTAAGATCGTTAGTGGCAACCGCGCCAACTCTCGCTTGTCCGCATTTTGACATCCCATTCGTCCTGCAAACCGACGCAAGCACGGTAGGGCTCGATGCAGTACTGGTTCAAGAGATCGAGGGGCAGGAAAGGGTAGTCGCGTTCGCGAGCCGCTCGTTGAATTCCGCCGAACGAAAGTACTCCGCGACGGAATTAGAGTGCCTCGCTGTCGTGTGGGCCGTGGAGAAGTTTCGAGCATACCTCGAAGGGTATCATTTTACGATCATTACGGATCATAGTAGTTTGCGTTGGTTACGGCAATTGAAAAACCCTTCGGGAAGGCTCGCGCGGTGGGCATTACAACTGCTAGAGTATGATTTCGACATTACATACCGACAAGGAGCGTTAAATCACGTACCAGACGCACTTTCGCGAATGTTCGAAGGAACCGAAGGAGAGGGGGAACAGATTCCGATAGTGGCCGCGACACAATTAGACTGGCATGACGAAAGATTCAAAGCCGTAGAATCGAATCCGGAAAAATACCCCGACTGGTCAATTCGCGAGTGTAGGCTATATCATCGTCGTACCGACCCATTGATTTCGGAAATTCTTGGGGGAGATTTAAACGAGTGGAAACTCGTAGTCCCGTTAGCCGAGAGAACCGAGATACTAAGAGAGGCACACGACGAAGTGCAAGCGGCGCATCTAGGGGTGGAGAAAACATTTCATCGCATCGCGACCAAGTATTATTGGCCCGGGATGTTTCGAACCATCGCACAGTGGTCGGAAATCGCCAAAACGTGGTCAAAATAGGAAGGAGTACTCCAATTTAGTTCAAAATTGATACTCATAGGTTTTTGGTGTCGCTGATTATAAATCTGATGTCAAAAATTAAAAAAACAAAATGGCGGATTCAATATGGAGGATGCGTAACCCAAAAAATTATTGGACTCTCTTGAAAATTAGTATTCCCACATTTTTCGTGCCGGCGAATATGAATCTGATGTAAAAATTTAAAAAACAAAATGGCGGATTCAATATGGAGGATGCGTAACCCAAAAAATTATTGGACTATCCTGAAAATTAGTATTCCCACATTTTTCGTGCCGGCGAATATGAATCTGATGTCAAAAATTAAAAAAACAAAATGGCGGATTCAATATGGAGGATGCGTAACCCAAAAAATGATTGAACTCTCTTGAAAATTAGTATTCCCACTGTTTGGGAACCCGGGACTAATTTAGGTTTCGGAGTGGACTGTATGGAAGACGAAAGGATCGGGTACAAACACAGAAGGGAGTCCGGATTGGGGAAGGATGTGGTAAGCGTGAGCGGGAAGAAGTAGACGAAGGAAAATGATATAGAGAGACGTCGCACGTTGTTAACAAACCGTGATTTATTACGTTGCAATCGCGTATACTAGAACTGGTGCACAATCGAGTTAAGACAGACAGGTATCCCGAATGGCAGTCTATAGAGTTCCAAGAACTGGGCGCGATATAAAACGTGTTAATCGGATGGCTGTTAGAACGAGTCTAATGAGCTGGTAATGCGAGCGATTAACGGTCGGTCTCGGGAGTCACGTGATCGCGCATCACGAACGCGATACCGGGAATCGCCAAAACACGGGCGTTGTGTACATCGGATTCGCAGGACGCGAATCCGAGGTACGGGTAACGCGGGGGGTCGGCTGAGGGCCGTATCGCTCGACATCGATTTCTTAAACTACCTTATTTTCTATGTGCTTAATCCTAAACACCCACATTTTTCGTGCCGGCGAATATGAATCTGATCTCAAAAATTAAAAAAACAAAATAGCGGATGCGTAATATGCTATGTGAAAAAGTTATTTGATTTTGTTAATAAAATGATTTACCGAAATTTGATTTCGCCATATGTGTTATTGTATTTACCGATGGCTGCTTCAAAATTAATGGATAAAAGATTATATTAAATGAGCGACAAACAATAGAAAAAACTAAATAAGAGGAACATTTTATTACAATAAATAATTTTTATGTAAGAGAGAGAGAGAGAAAATACTACACATGAGAGAGAGTGAGGTTGAGATATGCGTTCGAGTAGAAAGGATGATTGGTGTGGGCGTTCAATGATAACAACCATTGACGGTGAAGCCGTCCGCGTCCGCCAAGGAGTGCGATTTATTAAAAGAACTTTAAGACCTTGACACTGCGAGAATGAGAAAGTAAAAGTAAATAAAAATATGATGTGTCCGGCTATCGCTTACCTGCCTAGCTTCGCGGTCCCTTCGGAATCTAGAGATTTACGGCACCCGCACTAACTGTTGGGGCCGAAGGTACAGGGTCTAACTACCACAAAACGTGATATTAATTCCATAAATTTGCTCGACCATTTGCACGCCAAATGTTGCTAAATGTACGTGCCGATGGCCGCTACAAAAGTAATAGTAAAATACAGTAATAACGATTAAAAAAATAACTAAAAAATATAATCTAAATTCGCATCCTGGCCTCGTCTGAATAAAAAATTTTGCCCTCGTGTTAGTCAAATAGCTCTTCTGTCGCACTATCATCATAAGTAATTGCTGGAGATTGTAATAATTTTACAGCATCAGGGCACAAACTTTTCATCTTTTTTTGCGGCAATTTTCTGATACTAGATATCAATGGATCCGAGGATATAATGAGCCGCAATAGCACATCTTCCATTGTCTTACTGCGGTCGAATTTCCTCGAATATTCCTCTCGTAACTTTTTTATGCATTTATGCAAGGCTTCTTGTGCGTCTTCGGACATTTGTCCAATTGGCAGTAATGCAGCACCTATTATTTGCGATCCATGTATGAATACTTTATGTAATGTTGTGGTCATGTAGTACCATGGATATAGCTCCACAAACTTTCTCGCAGTTTCTTGTGCATATTCTTCGAACTCCGAAACATTCACTGTGTGACCACAAGAAATTGTTTGTAGAATAGTGTGGAATCTATGGATTAACGTTTCGTTAATTCCTGTAATGGATGAGGATATTGCGGCGTTTTCGAAAAACCGACGAGCAGTATTCCCGTCATTTGTACTGCCAAATCCTTGTTTCGGACGATCAACAAGAAGGCCCAGCTGCGTACGGAAACCATTTTGAATGTTTTGTTTCCTTTTCTCCACATTTTCTTTCTCTTCCTTTGAGCGTGCTTGCCATTTCATAATATCCAGTTTATATGATAAATGCAAGCAGCATTCAAAAAATCGAATCCATGCATGCAGCGTAGATAATCCAAAATGCAAATTTTCTTTGTTAATTTCCCTTGCAAGGACCGCATCGATAGAATTAAATTCTTTAGATGTTGCTCCACACAAGTAGCAACGTTGCGTAGATTTCGTGGAAGAGATGGCATTGCATATTTTCCCATCGATCATCGTTAATGCCAATTTAAAACTTACAGCGATCTCCTTCCCATCAATAATGGTTGTAAATGGAACAAGTTCTTTTATTTGCTGCTCCATGTAATCAACTTCATCTTTTGAGACTTTTGCGTCTTCATGAATACACTGAAGTCTTATTGGCCTGCAAAACCGCGGAGAAGACGTCCTTGGATTTTTCCAAACTATTGTTTTTTGTTGGTCACACAATAATTGTATTGGTACCAAGGAAGTCAAGAACATATTTGCATTTGATTTATCTTCGGTACTAAATACTTATTTGTACATACTTTGTCCTGAGCTTCCGTCACAGCCCCATTTACAAATTAAAATCATTTTTGAAACTTCGTTCGCGGTTAATTTTTCTATCACAATTTCCTGCGTTAATGAAATCCGCGAAGCTGTCAAATTTAGGAGCGCCTGTAATTTTATTTCTGCACAGTAGTCCGTAATCATCATGTCTACTCGGTCTGGATAACACTGCCGTTTGGCTTCCAGTACCTTTTCATATGGCGGATATAACTGGCAATTATTGTCCAAGCCGACATTTCTTAATCCGGAATAAACATTTTTTGATAGTTTGTACTCTATTAAAACTGAGAGAGCAGCATTACCGGATAACGTGGATTCTGCACAAGCTTCCACCGATTTACGGTACTTCGTAGCTCTCGATGGGCTTGCAGATGTCAGATCTTTGACGACTTTGCATGCATCCAATTTTCCCGAAGCTCGAAGGCTCATTTGGCTCGCATAACAAATTTCTTCCGAGGAAAAGGTAGATCGGATTTCTTCTGTTCTTCGGCGTTTAGATCGTTCGCTTAATCCGGAATATTCCAGCAGGGCGACGGCCACTTTTATGACTTCCCGCAGCCGCTGCAGGTAGGCGAAACGCTATAGAAACTTGCAGCCATGCGTCAAACTTCTTGAAAAACATTTCTTCCTTTCTGCTAACTGCTTGCCACTTATTTCTCATCAAAGAAAATAATGCTGACAAGGCCATTTTCATGCTGGAATCAGTGATCTTGATTATGGATCCACTTTTCTCCAATATCTGGTCCTCCAAATGCTGAAGAATAGTACTTAAACTATTACCTAGGTGATTTCTAACCAGGAAAAAAATTTCTTTTCTAGAGAAACGTATTTCAGTGTCAGAAGAACCTGAAAGTATAAAAAAACAATTTATTAATTAAAAAAAATTTTTTCAAACAATAAACAAGTTGTTGTTGATGTTCAAAACATGTATCAGAAAATTCTATAAGTGGAACAAACAAACAAAATATAAGTATAACATACTTTATTATATCTTCTCACTTTCTCCAGAAAACATGCTTGTAACTAGTACCGTGACTACCTCTGCGTCACAAAAATGAATCGTACGACCAGGTCCGCAGCTCATCGCAGGTTTTTTTCAAAATAATGTAAGATAAAAGTATCTACTACAAGACCCAGCAACAAGATCTGTAATATATTGTCTTATATACAACTTTTAGTTTACATTCTTAAAATCTGTGCACCAAATTTTATCTTTGACTTTATACATTATAAACACTAATTAATATAAATCCAATATTATTATTATGCATAGTACTTACATCCTGGAACAGCATCCATCGTACACACAAAAAAGAAATTCACTTTTCGTAAAATTACAAGCTTCACACTTGTTTTTTCCCACCGTAGTTCACTGCACAAAAACTGAGTGACGACTAAACGCGATATTTGTACACCCACCATTTGGCAGGTATACATGGTAAGACCTTTTTACTTTGGGTTTCCCATAGAGTCATTACCTGAGTATCCAGTACGGCAAACCCCATCCGCCTAACGGCAAATTCATTTTTGGCATTTTGGCCACGTTTTGGCGCTTTCCGACCACTGTGCGTCGTGGAATACGTGCGACGCTGCCCTACGTGCCAAGCTACGAAGGTGGAACAATCTCTCCCCTCCGGGCTCATGGGAAGGCGTCGCATCGCAGCACCATGGATGGTCGTAGCCACTGATATAATGGGCCCGCTTCCACCTAGTCGTGCTGGATTCTCGTATCTCTTAGTTATGCAAGATTTATTTACGAAATGGGTTGAATGTTGCCCCCTCCGTAGAGCCACGGGACCGAAAATTTCCGAAGTATTAGAAGATCAAATATTTTCGCGATGGGGAACCCCCGACGTATTACTAACAGACAACGGTACCGAATTTGTCAATAAGGCCATTCACGAATTGGCAGAGGATTACGGGATAACAATCGCGACAACTCCGCCGTATCATCCCCAGGCAAATCCCGTCGAACGGGTCAATAGGATATTGAAAACAATGATTGTCGCGTATATCGGAAAAGACCATCGCGATTGGGATGCGAATATCTCGAAATTTCGATTCGCATACAATACCGCACACCACACAGTACTGCAAACATCGCCAGCTTTCCTAAACTTCGGACGAGAGCCGAGACCTGCAAAATGTTGTCGAGCGGAACAGGAACCGCCGGTAGATCTCGAAGTATCGTTCACAGGAGAGTGGAAGGATCGCATGACTCACCTCGCGACCCTGCGACATTGGGTAACTGAAAATCTGGATAGGGCGTACGAAACGCAATCGCGGTATTACAATTTACGGCATAGGGACACGCGTTTTGAGGTAGGGGACTTAGTGCTGCGACGAAATCGCGTATTATCATCCGCAGCGCAGAATATACCCGCGAAATTATGTCCGAAATACGCCGGACCGTTGCGAATTGCGAAAAAACTTTCGGCGGTAGTCTACAGCCTGACCACAATGGAAGGCAAAGATGTAGGAAAAGCACACGTGTCGGACCTTAAGACGTACACCCCGCCGAAGCAGAGCGAGGAAGAATAACTCGATACGACAATTGAACCAATTACAGATGCAGAGTCGCAAGGCGAATCCGGAAGTACAGGAGCAGTATCGGGTGATCGACGAGGATATCGGGGCACTCGAGAAAAGTCTCGAGAATCTCGAATTGGCGCTCCGACCCCCAGCCAAGGGCGAACCAGACGTCCCGGTGGAGGACCTGCTAGGCCCACTCGTAGAGGAGGAAAGTAATCTCCAACTCCTACTCACGCCAGAGCCGATGGTGAGCGAAAAGGCGACCATGACGGAAGAGATACCGGAAGGCGCCAACCAAGACCCAGAGGCCGACGCGCTCGAAGTACAAATCGAGCTGGAGGACTGCTACGAAGCAGTAACCAAGGACTTCCGGAAGCTTATGAGCCACATCCGGGCCCTGCGACAATACTTCCGTCAAGTCCCGAAAACGGAACCGAAGTGCGCCGTCTGCGAAGAAAGAAAGGCCGCGCACCAGAGAGAGGAATTACCGGTCTCGGCACCGGCACCGTCGGCACGGCCACTACACGAACGACCACCCCAGCCGGCAAAGGCGGAAATACCGGAAATACCGGAGTATCACAAGCCGCGCCGCCATCTCCCGAACTGGAAACAGTTCGAGGCAAAGTTGGAGGGAACCAATACCAGCAAGGCAAAAGATCCCGATGCTTGCTGGAATTGTGGGGAATACGGACACGTTCGTAGCCAGTGCGTAAAGCAGGTGGAGCAGCACTGTTTCAAATGCGGCCAACCGGGGAAATCAGTGCGCACGTGCCCGACGTGCGGGCCCGAGTGGCGAAAGATGAACGAAGAATACCGAGCGAAGATCGGGGCTCCGAAGAGGGAATACCTCGACGATTTTTAAAAAAAAAAAAAAAAAAACCTGTACTTCCGTAGCCAGTTTAAGACCGGGGTAAAAGAAAAAGCATTTAAGTTAGGTTGCATTAGTTTCGATCAATACAATAAAGAAGGAAAATTTTAGTTGTTGCCCGATTATTTAGGAAATTCCGTAACGATACGGATAATTCATGTTCCGAAGTTCCGAAAGGAAAAAAGAGATTTGTAACTCCGCAGCAGCGGAACCTTAGAAGTCCCCGACAGTCGATCGGGACGAATAAAGTTTATATTTTTCTATGCAAAAGGCAACACGATTTATTGCATGTTTGCGAACCTTCCCCCTCCAGTATTGTGTTGTGAACAGGTCTCGTCCGAAGTAGAAGGAAAAAGCATGAAGAAGATACCGGTTATCGAAGGGTAAGAATTGGGTATGTGTTTGTCCACTGCAGGAGGCTCTATTGTAAAGGTTGACTTCCGAAGGGAATGCTCTTATTTGGCGAGCCACTGGTCACAGGGTCGACAAGCCACGGGGCAGTCCGGTCCATTTTTAAGGGGGGGGGGGAGTTGTGACGTTGCAAGCGTGCGACGTCACTTCGCCGTTTGAACTCGGTCAAACAGCCGAATTACGTGTGGACCGGACCGACCTTTTTCGGTTACGTAAGCCACCCGCAAGCCATAAGAGCACTCCGAGAGGAAAATCTTCCGATTTCGTGCACCGCACTAATGCCATCTGTTGTGCGTACGGAGTACGACGTTTCAGGCAATTATCGATAGTAAAGAAAGCGTACGAGTCCGAAGAGGTGCCGTAGGATCAAATACCGAATAAAAGGATGGCCAACGATCGAATCCGGCGCCGGAAGCAGCGAAACAAGTCATCACACACGGGCGAACAAACCCGGAGGCGCCGTCGTGGGACAAAGAGATCCTATAGCGAACAACAGCACTCACGAGTCCCGCCGCCGTCTCATCCCGCTCAACTAGGATCTCAGCGTGGGTGGTGTGTCGAATTGGCTGCCGAGGATTATGCGAACCGCTCGCCGAGGGCGAGCGGGAATTCCAATGTCGCGGTAAACTAAGAAGTCGCGTAAAGTCTGGGGCCCTAGGACTTTTTCGTAGTTGCGATCCTGCGACAACCTAGTTGCGTTACGTACGGCACCTATCGGAAAATTCGGCAATACGCTCGGAGTGGGGGGAACCCGGATCGATGCGTTCCGTCGATGCGGATCGAGGAACCACTGTCGCACAGAGGCTCATCGAGGATAGTCGCGTTTTCGCTTCAAATAATCTCGTCCTTGCAACTACCGAATACCGCTTAGTTTCGCGTCGCGGGTGGCTTTTCTGGATCCAGCTCGGAATTTCGGTCGAGAGACAACCATCAACGAGGTCTACGAAGTCCGTCGGTAGCGGCTAGCGTTAATATCGTCAACGGTAAGTCGATTCTGTGATTCCTCGATTCGTTTATCGTGGTGGCTCGTGTTATTCGCGCGAGGACGACACGTGTTCGTCTCGCCCTCGGAGATTTCGTAAGAGCTGAGGCGCAGGGCGCCTCGAGCCTTCGCTCGCGTCCTCCTCAAGGACGCTGTGAGCCTTCGCGTAAAGGGTTCCCTTAATTTCGTAAATCGGAAGTCTTCCTCGGGAGTTGTGTCGGTACCGAACAGTCTCGAATATTCTTCGGTTCGGGTAGTCGGCGACAGTGGAAGCGTAGGCGGAATTACGCGTGAACCGCGGCGGTCTACGCGCCTCGAATCCCGCGTACGGCCGTGGATTATTCATCGCACGTCGGCAATTTCGCTTCGTCTCGGACTCTCGCGACAGTCTAGGAATTGCGCCGTCCATCCGCGCCTCGCGGAATCTAGTATCGACGAAGAAATCGAATATTGTACCGTAGTATCGTACGTCCGCGATAAAATCACGATAGACTAACGCGCGCAGCGAACGATCATCTTCCGCTAAAGTGTACAAGGAGCGCGGGCTCCCGGTTCGCGGCCTCGTGGCCGCTCGCCTGTATCTTTTACTTTCGTGACCATTAAAGATCTAGAGCCAATTTCGTATTGTTGATTCTTGACCTGCGAGATCTGTCCTGCCGTGAGGGCTGTCCCCGTTACTTCCTGTGCTCGAACCATCTGGCCGTTCGCGTCATTATTTTACGCCGCGTTTCGTGGAGGCTTGACTCTCGGACTCGGCTTCCCCGAGCCCGAGGTCACCATCGTGTTTCGCGTGGTATTTTCTAATACCTGGCGCCCGAACTATCGTCGCGTTGTTCGTTCAAGCCTCCATCGAGTTCCGCCTTTGCACCGAGAGGACCGTGTCCGCACGAGAGGCCTAAAGTTGCGCACAATACGATTGCCCACATGCACATTGCGCACATATCTTTTGGACACAGCATGATTGGGCACAAGTACAATCAGACACATCTCGATTGCGCACAAGGAGCATCGGACACATCTCGATTGCGCACAAGAAGAATCGGGCACATCTCGATTGCGCACAAATAGAATTGGATTCATCTTTATTGGGCACAGATAAAATTGCACACACACGAATCGTGCACAAATAGAATTGCTTACTGTAATTTTGAACGCAGATGGAAATGCGGCCGATGGCAGATGGAAATGATGGAAGTGCAAATCTAGGTTTATGTATTCTTGTGAAGGATCTGCCAGATACACCTAGACGAATTAATTTTTGAAGTGTAGAAATTAATGGTTTTTGGTGTGTGCAATAAATTTTAGGTTATAATGTTTTTACTCGAAATATGGTTTCAATAGTGTCTGTATTAAGAGATAAAATTTGTGCAGTTAGTAGTAGATTATTCGATTTTTAATATTAATGTGATTGTGAATTAAAATATTGACAACGAAGAGCGAAGGACTGAAAAATTACACGAATGTATAGAATTGATTTCACAGCTCCCGAATAATTCTGTGTGAAAAAGATAATTTAGATAAGTATTTTTTGCCTATAAAATATAATCATTTTTCTGAGTAATGAATACGATACTTTGTGATTTTTTATATTTTTCTTTTACATGTGGTGTACGAAGCATATCTACTAGCTGAACTATTTTAATTGAAACGCATGGTCAGATCCTGATTATTCCAAGGATAATGTTCTCACGGTGAGTAATATGTAACTTGCGATCTTGAAAACCATTATATTCTTAGATAGAAAGCATTAATAATTGAAGTTTATACGCGACATATATGATCGTGCTTTATATAATCTGTTTTAAACCAGTTAATCAGCGTGTAAGGCCACAGCAGCGTTTAGAATGATAATTGTAAATGTATACTGAATTTCCCCAATCAGATGTACCTTCTTTGATATAGATACATAATCCCTTTTACTTGTCATTTTAACTACATAATATAATGTGAGAAGTAAACCTTGCGGTTGAGTTTTAATTCTTGTATTTTAAATTATCATAACCGCTCCGTAATTTGTGCGTGCCAATGTATGAAATAAGTAAAGGAAAGTAAGTAGATATAGAAAGTAAGAAAGCATGTATGTAATAATTAAAGGAAAGATTAAATAAGCAGTGCTGGGTAGAATTCAAATATATTTGTAGAATTATAATATGTACCCAGACAACCAGGGCTGCACCGGGCAGCAATGTCGCGTTTTGGATCCCTGCTGCCGCGAGGCTGCACGGAAAACGGTGGGGGATTTTGCCTCACCGTAAGAGGGCAACACAGTCGTGCCAATGTTTCGAATGCCGTACGCAGCGCCATACAGGCACGTACAGGCCTTGTACTAGGGAGCAGGGGGTCTCTCGCCCCGGTGAGGTGATACAGAGCTGGTCGCGCTGATGTGAATCTTCCACATTAAGATGTCGGTAAAGTAAATGTCTATTGTACAAATGTGTAGCAGCAGCAGCAGCAGTCTTTCTTTTTACTGACAAAAATGAATATTTTTATTTAAATTACATACTACATACTATCAGGTCGTTCGGAAAGTAATTTTGTTTATCGTGTAGGGATGGCAATGCTTCCGTTTGTCATTACTAGACTGCGGATCTTTCTGCAAAATAAAAAATGTCAGCGTCGATTACAGGAAATAGAAACTCAATTGAATTAAATTATTTCTTCAGCAAAGGAGAAAACGAAATGACTTTCCGAACGAGCTAATACATTAACATATTACAATAGGAGAGCTGCATAAAGTCTAAATAAAATCAATCTCATCATTTTCATACAAAGAAACATTTACCAGTTACTTTTAAGGTTCGGTAGGTGTAGAGGGTTGAAACGTCAACGTGCAAAAAAAATGTGTCGTAGAAGGGAAAAGAAACTTAATTTATAATTTTCGGCTCGAGCGCGTTTCCAGCTACCCGAGTGCATCGGGCTGCCCGGGAGTGTCTCGATCTCGTCGGGCGGGTTCGGAAAGAATCGGACAAGTTCGGGCGAGCGAGTTTTCGCGCTACTCGAGATTCAATTCTGCGTTCGCACGAACTTGTCCGCTTCTGTCTGACGTCTGAACGCGCTCGACGAAGGCGAGCCACTCTCAGGCCACCGGGCCACCCGATGGTGTGTCACGGATAGACTGCGGATCTTTCTGCAAAATAAAAATTTACTATATCGGTTGCAAGAAATAGAAATCAAATTGAATTGAATTGTTTCTTCAGCAAAGGAGAAAACGAAATGACTTTCCGAACGAGCTAATACATTAACATATTACAAGGAGAGCTGCATAAAGTCTAAATAAAATCAATCTCATCACTTTCATACAAAGAAACATTTACCAGTTACTTTTAAGGTTCGGTAGGTGTAGAGTGTTGAAATTTATAATTTTCGGCTCGAGCGCGTTTCAAGCTACCCGAGTGCATCGGGCTGCCAAGGGGTTTCGAGCTGCCCGGGAGTGTCTCGATCTCGTCGGGCGGGTTCGGAAAGAATCGGACAAGTTCGGGCGAGCGAGTTTTCGCGCTACTCGAGATTCAATTCTGCGTTCGCACGAACTTGTCCGCTTCTGTCTGACGTCTGAACGCGCTCGACGAAGTCGAGCCACTCTCGGGCCACCGGGCCACCTGATAGTGTGTCACGGATAGACTGCGTATCTTTATGCAAAATAAAAAATGTCAGCGTCGATTACAGGAAATAGAAACTAAATTGAATGTCATCTCTTCCCTTAATGATTTTAATAGAGGAGAAATCATATATTGACATCTTCAATTTAAAAAATTTTCCAACAACTATCAATTTCATCTACTCAAGTTTGCTATAAATGCATAAAGATCCGCAGTCTATTCGTGACATATCAAGCGGCCCGAGAGTGGCTCGACTTCGTCGAGTGATTTGAAAATTACAGTCAAAACGTGTTGGTCGAGGAAGTGTCGACTTCCAGCTCAATAGTAATGACCTGTCATAAATCTCCCTGTAGAGAACAGCCCCGGGAACGGCACTGAAAGAAATCGAGTCTACCGGGTTGGGTCTGCCTGGGTCTGCCTAGCCCGACCCCAGCCGCGCGCCCGTGGTCTGCCTAGCCCGACCCCAGCCGCGCGCCCGTAGTCTCAATGTGTTGACTTCGATGGCGCACGCTGCGTAGTATGTGTGACCGCTGTAATAAGTATTTCAATACAGCCGAAAATGCATGTGAAACGAGTCCTGCCTCCTCCACTCTGATCCAATCGTCCGCGCATTCGCACCTAGACACGTCACCGTAATCCTGCCTGGGAACCTTCTTCTCAGGCTTACACCAAGTACAATGTCACCAGTTCGAATCCATGCGTGTTGGCGTCTTGCCGCCATTCCCTACAATTGCGTAGTATGTAGTGGGCGGTAACGGTATCGTATCCTAACCCACTGCTGTTCCGCTATCGCTCGTACTTACGAGGCAGTGTATTGGATCACTTGATGGACATAGACAAATCTAAAATGTTTTTTCACTACGTGAATGAAATATGTAATTTCAGGACCGACGCTGTCGATCCTTACGTCAGAAAATGTCTGTTCCAGGGTTGTTACCTTTCACTTAAAAAGGCATCGTTGGTCAAGACTGGTTGCTAATATTATTCTCGAGGTGTAAATGGGGTTATTTAGTCGTATACAGCGTCCGTTGCCAGCTCCTTGTGACGCCAATTTTTATATCTCCATTTCTTTTGAAGGGCTCATTTTACAGTGGAAACTCCAAGGAATATAAACATATTTTGTTCAAAATTTAAATCACTGACGCACAGTGGTCTGGATTGGAAAATCGTGTGCCATTTTGTTATAACTTTTGAACCAGTAGAGATACTGCAATGAAATTTTCACTAAAAATATTTAAAAAATAGTCATTTTTAATTATAGGTAATTAAATATTTTTTGCATTTGTTAAACAATAATTTTTTATAAATTTTCATTGATATTTTTGATTTAAAAAAAAATTTTTGGAATATAATCGTACATACTATTTTTTACTTTCTAAATATGTATTTTTTATATTTATGTTTCACACATGTGTACCGTTTTATGGAATACGTAAAATATAAATTTGAGAAGTCTTGTTGCAATCAACATACACAAAAAAAATTACCGTAAAGGTAAAAACGCATTACAAGCGTGTCAAAGATATTTTTTATAATAATTTATAATGATTAAAAAACGAAACGAGCCTACTACCTTATATCTTTATTTTACTAGAGGTGAGCGAAATATCAGAACGAAACAGAATTGAAAAACTTCTATTATATTTTAATACTAAAGAATTACCTCGGATGCAATATTTAACACTAAAATCTTACATTTTTCGCTATGTGAAGTCATCTGATAATAATTTGTACCAACAATATACCTCGCAAACATTCTATTACCAACTTTAATGGCTTTAAACAATAATAATTTGAGCGGGCGGAGAGGGGCGGAATTAATTTTTTCATGATTATTTAGAAGAAAGGTGTACTAAAAATATTCCAATTAATTAGAAAGCTAAACTCGGCTAAACTTTAAAGATATACCATCTTAAATGGAAAGGACTTCACAAATTTTTCTTACGGCATTGAGCATTATTATATAAATAGAGTATTTACGATAATAAATAATAGAAAGATATGATTTTTATCACAAAAGTCTGCTCTTCAATATAAAAAAAAAAGCGAGAGATAATATTAAATAGGAACGTCAGGGCACCGCATCACAGAGAAGCAATTTTTCTCGTGAAAAATCCTCCTCTTAAAATGTCCTATTTTCAATGTTTATTGCAACTATTATATTTATTAAATTGTACTATTTTCTTCATTTCCGAGGTCTGTGAACATTTGGGAAGCAATGTTTATAGATATCGATACGAGAAAGTTCGTTTTTGGGCAGAAAGGCGCACGATTTTCCAATCCAGACCACTGTGTGACGGCTCATCGAAAAAGACGTAAAAAACGAATTAGTTTAAATTTTTCGACTCCATACAGTTGATGGTCGAGGTTAAAAAAATAATTTTGCAATAGCCCAATCCTTTCCTAATAAAACCACCAAAAAAAAAAGTGTAGCTCAATCGGATTTCAACGAAAATATGATTTCATGATGTTTCGTTGACAAAAAATTCGATTTTTTGGAAAATCCTGAGGTGGTAGACAAATTCTGAGACCAGATTTGAAATAAGCGTGGAAGAATGTACGGGAAATGATGTACAGCATGTTGCAAAAAAGTTTTATTGAAATTGTGCAGGTTTAACGAATTTTGTCAAGGTGAAAAAACGTTCGTACCATCATTTCCCTACTTTCCGCATATTCTGCAAAGTTAGAGCTTTAATTTAAAAAAAAATTCATCGTTCTATCTCTTTTCTATCGAAAGTTATTCGACTTTAACACAGAAACTTGCGGCGACCCGTGCAGCGACCCTTGCAGCGACCCTTGCAGCGACCCTTGCAGCGACCCAATAGCTGCACGGGTCGCTGCAAGGGTCGCCGCCTGGATCGCGACGGAATGGCCAAAAAAGGTGTGTCACAGCTCTGACCGACCAGTCCTGAACCGCTAGAGGACTCATCAGTAAGGCGGGCCCTGCCCGAGACGCTGCGATATCGGATAGACTTGGGATCTGTATGCATTTATAGCAAAATTGAGCAGATGAAATTGATAGTTGTTGGAAAATTTTTAAAAGTGAAAATGTCAATATATGATTTCTCCTTTATTAAAATCATTAAGGAAAGGGATGACATTCTTTTGAGTTTCTATTTCTTGTAATCAACGCTGACGTTTTTTATTTTGCATAAAGACCCGCTGTCTATCCGTAACACATCGGGCGGGTGGCCCGAACGTGGTCGACCTCGTCGGGCGCGTTCGGACAGAAGCGGACAATAATAACTCGCTCTCTTTTGTGGCAGCTAATTTCCTACATTTGCCACAAGATGGACAGATAGTCAAAGAAAGACCTTTCTCGCTGCTACCTGATCCGTCACCGATCTCTATATATACAGTCTTAAACCACCTTCCGATATCGCAGCGTCTCGGGCAGGGCCCGCCTTACTGATGAGTCCTCTAGCGGTTCAGGACTGGTCGGTCAGAGCTGTGACACACCTTTTTTGGCCATTCCGTCGCGATCCAGGCGGCGACCCTTGCAGCAACCCGTGCAGCTATTGGGTCGCTGCAAGGGTCGCCGCAAGTTTCTGTGTTAAAGTCGAATAACTTTCGATAGAAAAGAGATAGAACGATGAATTTTTTTTTAAATTAAAGCTCTAACTTTGCAGAATATGCGGAAAGTAGGGAAATGATGGTACGAACGTTTTTTCACCTTGACAAAATTCGTTAAACCTGCACAATTTCAATAAAACTTTTTTGCAACATGCTGTACATCATTTCCCGTACATTCTTCCACGCTTATTTCAAATCTGGTCTCAGAATTTGTCTACCACCTCAGGATTTTCCAAAAAATCGAATTTTTTGTCAACGAAACATCATGAAATCATATTTTCGTTGAAATCCGATTGAGCTACACTTTTTTTTTGGTGGTTTTATTAGGAAAGGATTGGGCTATTGCAAAATTATTTTTTTAACCTCGACCATCAACTGTATGGAGTCGAAAAATTTAAACTAATTCGTTTTTTACGTCTTTTTCGATGAGCCGTCACACAGTGGTCTGGATTGGAAAATCGTGCGCCTTTCTGCCCAAAAACGAACTTTCTCGTATCGATATCTATAAACATTGCTTCCCAAATGTTCACAGACCTCGGAAATGAAGAAAATAGTACAATTTAATAAATATAATAGTTGCAATAAACATTGAAAATAGGACATTTTAAGAGGAGGATTTTTCACGAGAAAAATTGCTTCTCTGTGATGCGGTGCCCTGACGTTCCTATTTAATATTATCTCTCGCTTTTTTTTTTATATTGAAGAGCAGACTTTTGTGATAAAAATCATATCTTTCTATTATTTATTAACGTAAATACTCTATTTATATAATAATGCTCAATGCCGTAAGAAAAATTTGTGAAGTCCTTTCCATTTAAGATGGTATATCTTTAAAGTTTAGCCGAGTTTAGCTTTCTAATTAATTGGAATATTTTTAGTACACCTTCCTTCTAAATAATCATGAAAAAATTAATTCCGCCCCTCTCCGCCCGCTCAAATTATTATTGTTTAAAGCCATTAAAGTTGGTAATAGAATGTTTGCGAGGTATATTGTTGGTACAAATTATTATCAGATGACTTCACATAGCGAAAAATGTAAGATTTTAGTGTTAAATATTGCATCCGAGGTAATTCTTTAGTATTAAAATATAATAGAAGTTTTTCAATTCTGTTTCGTTCTGATATTTCGCTCACCTCTAGTAAAATAAAGATATAAGGTAGTAGGCTCGTTTCGTTTTTTAATCATTATAAATTATTATAAAAAATATCTTTGACACGCTTGTAATGCGTTTTTACCTTTACGGTAATTTTTTTTGTGTATGTTGATTGCAACAAGACTTCTCAAATTTATATTTTACGTATTCCATAAAACGTTACACATGTGTGAAACATAAATATAAAAAATACATATTTAGAAAGTAAAAAATAGTATGTACGATTATATTCAAAAAATTTTTTTTTAAATCAAAAATATCAATGAAAATTTATAAAAAATTATTGTTTAACAAATGCAAAAAATATTTAATTACCTATAGTTAAAAATGACTATTTTTTAAATATTTTTAGTGAAAATTTCATTGCAGTATCTCTACTGGTTCAAAAGTTATAACAAAATGGCACACGATTTTCCAATCCAGACCACTGTGCGTCAGTGATTTAAATTTTGAACAAAATATGTTTATATTCCTTGGAGTTTCCACTGTACAATGAGCCCTTCAAAAGAAATGGAGATATAAAAATTGGCGTCACAAGGAGCTGGCAACGGACGCTGTATACGACTAAATAACCCCATTTACACCTCGAGAATAATATTAGCAACCAGTCTTGACCAACGATGCCTTTTTAAGTGAAAGGTAACAACCCTGGAACAGACATTTTCTGACGTAAGGATCGACAGCGTCGGTCCTGAAATTACATATTTCATTCACGTAGTGAAAAAACATTTTAGATTTGTCTATGTCCAACAAGTGATCCAATACACTGCCTCGTAAGTACGAGCGATAGCGGAACAGCAGTGGGTTAGGATACGATACCGTTACCGCCCACTACATACTACGCAATTGTAGGGGATGGCGGCAAGACGCCAACACGCATGGATTCGAACTGGTGACATTGTACTTGGTGTAAGCCTGAGAAGAAGGTTCCCAGGCAGGATTACGGTGACGTGTCTAGGTGCGAATGCGCGGACGATTGGATCAGAGTGGAGGAGGCAGGACTCGTTTCACATGCATTTTCGGCTGTATTGAAATACTTATTACAGCGGTCACACATACTACGCAGCGTGCGCCATCGAAGTCAACACATTGAGACTACGGGCGCGCGGCTGGGGTCGGGCTAGGCAGACCACGGGCGCGCGGCTGGGGTCGGGCTAGGCAGACCCAGGCAGACCCAACCCGGTAGACTCGATTTCTTTCAGTGCCGTTCCCGGGGCTGTTCTCTACAGGGAGATTTATGACAGGTCATTACTATTGAGCTGGAAGTCGACACTTCCTCGACCAACACGTTTTGACTGTAATTTTCAAATCACTCGACGAAGTCGAGCCACTCTCGGGCCGCTTGATATGTCACGAATAGACTGCGGATCTTTATGCATTTATAGCAAACTTGAGTAGATGAAATTGATAGTTGTTGGAAAATTTTTTAAATTGAAGATGTCAATATATGATTTCTCCTCTATTAAAATCATTAAGGGAAGAGATGACATTCAATTTAGTTTCTATTTCCTGTAATCGACGCTGACATTTTTTATTTTGCATAAAGATACGCAGTCTATCCGTGACACACTATCAGGTGGCCCGGTGGCCCGGTGGCCCGAGAGTGGCTCGACTTCGTCGAGCGCGTTCAGACGTCAGACAGAAGCGGACAAGTTCGTGCGAACGCAGAATTGAATCTCGAGTAGCGCGAAAACTCGCTCGCCCGAACTTGTCCGATTCTTTCCGAACCCGTCCGACGAGATCGAGACACTCCCGGGCAGCTCGAAACCCCTTGGCAGCCCGATGCACTCGGGTAGCTTGAAACGCGCTCGAGCCGAAAATTATAAATTTCAACACTCTACACCTACCGAACCTTAAAAGTAACTGGTAAATGTTTCTTTGTATGAAAGTGATGAGATTGATTTTATTTAGACTTTATGCAGCTCTCCTTGTAATATGTTATAATGTATTGGCTCGTTTGGAAAGTCATTTCGTTTTCTCCTTTGCTGAAGAAACAATTCAATTCAATTTGATTTCTATTTCTTGCAATCGATATAGTAAATTTTTATTTTGCATAAAGATACGCAGTCTATCCGTGACACACCATCGGGTGGCCCGGTGGCCCGAGAGTGGCTCGCCTTCGTCGAGCGCGTTCAGACGTCAGACAGAAGCGGACAAGTTCGTGCGAACGCAGAATTGAATCTCGAGTAGCGCGAAAACTCGCTCGCCCGAACTTGTCCGATTCTTTCCGAACCCGCCCGACGAGATCGAGACACTCCCGGGCAGCTCGAAACCCCTTGGCAGCCCGATGCACTCGGGTAGCTTGAAACGCGCTCGAGCCGAAAATTATAAATTTCAACACTCTACACCTACCGAACCTTAAAAGTAACTGGTAAATGTTTCTTTGTATGAAAGTGATGAGATTGATTTTATTTAGACTTTATGCAGCTCTCCTTGTAATATGTTATAATGTATTGGCTCGTTTGGAAAGTCATTTCGTTTTCTCCTTTGCTGAAGAAACAATTCAATTCAATTCGATTTCTATTTCTTGCAATCGATATAGTAAATTTTTATTTTGCATAAAGATACGCAGTCTATCCGTGACACACCATCGGGTGGCCCGGTGGCCCGAGAGTGGCTCGCCTTCGTCGAGCGCGTTCAGACGTCAGACAGAAGCGGACAAGTTCGTGCGAACGCAGAATTGAATCTCGAGTAGCGCGAAAACTCGCTCGCCCGAACTTGTCCGATTCTTTCCGAACCCGCCCGACGAGATCGAGACACTCCCGGGCAGCTCGAAACCCCTTGGCAGCCCGATGCACTCGGGTAGCTTGAAACGCGCTCGAGCCGAAAATTATAAATTTCAGCACTCTACACCTACCGAACCTTAAAAGTAACTGGTAAATGTTTCTTTGTATGAAAGTGATGAGATTGATTTTATTTAGACTTTATGCAGCTCTCCTTGTAATATGTTAATGTATTAGCTCGTTCGGAAAGTCATTTCGTTTTCTCCTTTGCTGAAGAAACAATTCAATTCAATTTGATTTCTATTTCTTGCAACCGATATAGTAAATTTTTATTTTGCAGAAAGATCCGCAGTCTATCCGTGACACACCATCGGGTGGCCCGGTGGCCCGAGAGTGGCTCGCCTTCGTCGAGCGCGTTCAGACGTCAGACAGAAGCGGACAAGTTCGTGCGAACGCAGAATTGAATCTCGAGTAGCGCGAAAACTCGCTCGCCCGAACTTGTCCGATTCTTTCCGAACCCGCCCGACGAGATCGAGACACTCCCGGGCAGCCCGATGCACTCGGGTAGCTGGAAACGCGCTCGAGCCGAAAATTATAAATTAAGTTTCTTTTCCCTTCTACGACACATTTTTTTTGCACGATGACGTTTCAACCCTCTACACCTACCGAACCTTAAAAGTAACTGGTAAATGTTTCTTTGTATGAAAATGATGAGATTGATTTTATTTAGACTTTATGCAGCTCTCCTATTGTAATATGTTAATGTATTAGCTCGTTCGGAAAGTCATTTCGTTTTCTCCTTTGCTGAAGAAATAACATTCAATTTGATTTCTATTTCTTGCAATCGATGTAGTCAATTTCTACTTTGCAGAAAGATTCGCAGTCTAGTAATGACAAACGGAAGCATTGCCATCCCAACACGATAAACGAAATTACTTTCCGAACGACCTGATAGTATGTAGTATGTAATTTAAATAAAAATATTAATTTTGTCAGTAAAAAGAAAGACTGCTGCTGCTACACATTTGTATAATAGACATTTACTTTAGCGACATCTACCACATAGCACGTCCTACATTAATGCGACCTGGCGCGACCGTGTTGCCCTCTTACGGCGTGGCAAAATCGAGCCCCGTTCTCCGTGCAGTGGCGCGGCAGCAGGGATCCAAAACGCGACATAGCTGCGGCGCAGTACAGCTGCAGAACGGAGCAGTTGGTTGTCTGGGTACATAAGTACATAAGTTTCTATAACAATAAAAAATGGGAATATTGAAAACTCGACTCTTAACAGTTCTGTTTTTTTTTCATTTATAAATACTTGTTTATAAAGTAAACAATCTGGTTCGTGGATTTCGAATGTGGTGTAAGCATTGGTCTTTGTAAGTTTGACATACGTGGAATTGCAACCAAGTTGTCATAATGTCGTGTTATCTGTGTTTGATCTGAAGTGCCAAATGTATATGTTTAGGAATTCTTGTGATGGGTCTGTCGCATGTACCGGGACCAATTAATGTTTGAAGTGTAGAAATGAATGGTTTTTGGAGTGTGCAATAAATTTTAGGTTATAATGTTTTTACTCGATATATGGTTTCGATAGTAAATTTGTGCAGGAAGAGTACATTAATTATATGTAGATATAACACGTGCCACGGAAAAATGAGTAGATTGTTCGATTTTTAATATTAATGTGATTGTGAATTAAAATATTGACAACGAAGAGCGAAGGACTGAAAAATTACACGAATGTATAGAATTGATTTCACAGCTCCCGAATAATTCTGTGTGAAAAAGATAATTTAGATAAGTATTTTTTGCCTATAAAATATTATCATTTTTCTGAGTAATGAATACGATACTTTGTGATTTTTTATATTTTTCTTTTACATGTGGTGTACGAAGCATATCTACTAGCTGAACTATTTTAATTGGAACGCACGGTCATATCCTGATTATTGCAAGGATAATGTTCTCACGGTGAGTAATATGTAGCTTGTGATCTTGAAAACCATTATATTCTTAGATAGAAAGCATTAATAATTGAAGTTTATACGCGACATATATGATCGTGCTTTATACAATCTTTTTTAAACCAGTTAATCAGCGTGTAATGTCACAGCAGCGTTTAGAATGATAACTGTAAATGTATATTGAATTTCCCCAATCAGATGTACCTTCTTTGATATAGATACATAATCCCTTTTACTTGTCATTTTAACTACATAATATAATGTGAGAAGTAAGCCTTGCGGTTGAGTTTTAATTCTTGTATTTTAAATTATCATAACCGCTCCGTAATTTGTGCGTGCCAATGTATGAAATAAGTAAAGGAAAGTAAGTAGATATAGAAAGTAAGAAAGCATGCATGTAATAATTAAAGGAAAGATTAAATAAGCAGTGCTGGGTAGAATTCAAATATATTTGTAGAATTATAATATGTAGATACGTACATAAGTTTCTATAACAATAAAAAATGGGAATATTGTAAACTCGACACTTAACAGTTCTGTTTTTTTTTTCATTTATAAATACTTGTTTATAAAGTAAACAATCTGGTTCGTGGATTTCGAATGTGGTGTAAGCTTTGGTCTTTGTAAGTTTGACATACGTGGTATTGCAACCACGTTGTCATAATGTCGTGTTATCTGTGTTTGATCTGAAGTGCCAAATGTTTGTTAGGAATTCTTGTGATGGGTCTGTCGCATGTACCGGGACCAATTAATGTTTGAAGTGTAGAAATGAATGGTTTTTGGAGTCTGCAATAAATTTTAGGTTATAATGTTTTACTCGATATATGGTTTCGATAGTAAATTTGTGCAGGAAGAGTACATTAATTATATGTAGATATAACACGTGCCACGGAAAAATGAGTAGATTGTTCGATTTTTAATATTAATGTGATTTTGAATTAAAATATTGACAACGAAGAGCGAAGGACTACAAAATTACACGAATGTATAGAATTGATTTCACAGCTCCCGAATAATTCTGTGTGAAAAAGATAATTTAGATAAGTATTTTTTGCCTATAAAATATAATAATTTTTCTGAGTAATGAATACGATACTTTATGATTTTTTATATTTTTCTTTTACATGTGGTGTACAAAGCAGATCTACCCAGACAACCAACTGCTCCGTTCTGCAGCTGTACTGCGCCACAGCTATGTCGTGTTTTGGATCCCTGCTGCCGCGCCACTGCACGGAGAACGGGGCTCGATTTTGCCTCGCCGTAAGAGGGCAACACGGTCGCGCCAGGTCGCATTAATGTAGGACGTGCTATGTGGTAGATGTCGCTAAAGTAAATGTCTATTATACAAATGTGTAGCAGCAGCAGTCTTTCTTTTTACTGACAAAATTAATATTTTTATTTAAATTACATACTACATACTATCAGGTCGTTCGGAAAGTAATTTCGTTTATCGTGTAGGGATGGCAATGCTTCCGTTTGTCATTACTAGACTGCGAATCTTTCTGCAAAGTAGAAATTGACTACATCGATTGCAAGAAATAGAAATCAAATTGAATGTTATTTCTTCAGCAAAGGAGAAAACGAAATGACTTTCCGAACGAGCTAATACATTAACATATTACAATAGGAGAGCTGCATAAAGTCTAAATAAAATCAATCTCATCATTTTCATACAAAGAAACATTTACCAGTTACTTTTAAGGTTCGGTAGGTGTAGAGGGTTGAAACGTCTTCGTGCAAAAAAAATGTGTCGTAGAAGGGAAAAGAAACTTAATTTATAATTTTCGGCTCGAGCGCGTTTCCAGCTACCCGAGTGCATCGGGCTGCCCGGGAGTGTCTCGATCTCGTCGGGCGGGTTCGGAAAGAATCGGACAAGTTCGGGCGAGCGAGTTTTCGCGCTACTCGAGATTCAATTCTGCGTTCGCACGAACTTGTCCGCTTCTGTCTGACGTCTGAACGCGCTCGACGAAGGCGAGCCACTCTCGGGCCACCGGGCCACCCGATGGTGTGTCACGGATAGACTGCGGATCTTTCTGCAAAATAAAAATTTACTATATCGATTGCAAGAAATAGAAATCAAATTGAATTGAATTGTTTCTTCAGCAAAGGAGAAAACGAAATGACTTTCCAAACGAGCCAATACATTATAACATATTACAAGGAGAGCTGCATAAAGTCTAAATAAAATCAATCTCATCACTTTCATACAAAGAAACATTTACCAGTTACTTTTAAGGTTCGGTAGGTGTAGAGTGTTGAAATTTATAATTTTCGGCTCGAGCGCGTTTCAAGCTACCCGAGTGCATCGGGCTGCCAAGGGGTTTCGAGCTGCCCGGGAGTGTCTCGATCTCGTCGGGCGGGTTCGGAAAGAATCGGACAAGTTCGGGCGAGCGAGTTTTCGCGCTACTCGAGATTCAATTCTGCGTTCGCACGAACTTGTCCGCTTCTGTCTGACGTCTGAACGCGCTCGACGAAGTCGAGCCACTCTCGGGCCACCGGGCCACCGGGCCACCTGATAGTGTGTCACGGATAGACTGCGTATCTTTATGCAAAATAAAAAATGTCAGCGTCGATTACAGGAAATAGAAACTAAATTGAATGTCATCTCTTCCCTTAATGATTTTAATAGAGGAGAAATCATATATTGACATCTTCAATTTAAAAAATTTTCCAACAACTATCAATTTCATCTACTCAAGTTTGCTATAAATGCATAAAGATCCGCAGTCTATTCGTGACATATCAAGCGGCCCGAGAGTGGCTCGACTTCGTCGAGTGATTTGAAAATTACAGTCAAAACGTGTTGGTCGAGGAAGTGTCGACTTCCAGCTCAATAGTAATGACCTGTCATAAATCTCCCTGTAGAGAACAGCCCCGGGAACGGCACTGAAAGAAATCGAGTCTACCGGGTTGGGTCTCCCTGGGTCTGCCTAGCCCGACCCCAGCCGCGCGCCCGTGGTCTGCCTAGCCCGACCCCAGCCGCGCGCCCGTAGTCTCAATGTGTTGACTTCGATGGCGCACGCTGCGTAGTATGTGTGACCGCTGTAATAAGTATTTCAATATAGCCGAAAATGCATGTGAAACGAGTCCTGCCTCCTCCACTCTGATCCAATCGTCCGCGCATTCGCACCTAGACACGTCACCGTAATCCTGCCTGGGAACCTTCTTCTCAGGCTTACACCAAGTACAATGTCACCAGTTCGAATCCATGCGTGTTGGCGTCTTGCCGCCATCCCCTACAATTGCGTAGTATGTAGTGGGCGGTAACGGTATCGTATCCTAACCCACTGCTGTTCCGCTATCGCTCGTACTTACGAGGCAGTGTATTGGATCACTTGTTGGACATAGACAAATCTAAAATGTTTTTTCACTACGTGAATGAAATATGTAATTTCAGGACCGACGCTGTCGATCCTTACGTCAGAAAATGTCTGTTCCAGGGTTGTTACCTTTCACTTAAAAAGGCATCGTTGGTCAAGACTGGTTGCTAATATTATTCTCGAGGTGTAAATGGGGTTATTTAGTCGTATACAGCGTCCGTTGCCAGCTCCTTGTGACGCCAATTTTTATATCTCCATTTCTTTTGAAGGGCTCATTGTACAGTGGAAACTCCAAGGAATATAAACATATTTTGTTCAAAATTTAAATCACTGACGCACAGTGGTCTGGATTGGAAAATCGTGTGCCATTTTGTTATAACTTTTGAACCAGTAGAGATACTGCAATGAAATTTTCACTAAAAATATTTAAAAAATAGTCATTTTTAACTATAGGTAATTAAATATTTTTTGCATTTGTTAAACAATAATTTTTTATAAATTTTCATTGATATTTTTGATTTAAAAAAAAATTTTTTGAATATAATCGTACATACTATTTTTTACTTTCTAAATATGTATTTTTTATATTTATGTTTCACACATGTGTAACGTTTTATGGAATACGTAAAATATAAATTTGAGAAGTCTTGTTGCAATCAACATACACAAAAAAAATTACCGTAAAGGTAAAAACGCATTACAAGCGTGTCAAAGATATTTTTTATAATAATTTATAATGATTAAAAAACGAAACGAGCCTACTACCTTATATCTTTATTTTACTAGAGGTGAGCGAAATATCAGAACGAAACAGAATTGAAAAACTTCTATTATATTTTAATACTAAAGAATTACCTCGGATGCAATATTTAACACTAAAATCTTACATTTTTCGCTATGTGAAGTCATCTGATAATAATTTGTACCAACAATATACCTCGCAAACATTCTATTACCAACTTTAATGGCTTTAAACAATAATAATTTGAGCGGGCGGAGAGGGGCGGAATTAATTTTTTCATGATTATTTAGAAGGAAGGTGTACTAAAAATATTCCAATTAATTAGAAAGCTAAACTCGGCTAAACTTTAAAGATATACCATCTTAAATGGAAAGGACTTCACAAATTTTTCTTACGGCATTGAGCATTATTATATAAATAGAGTATTTACGTTAATAAATAATAGAAAGATATGATTTTTATCACAAAAGTCTGCTCTTCAATATAAAAAAAAAAGCGAGAGATAATATTAAATAGGAACGTCAGGGCACCGCATCACAGAGAAGCAATTTTTCTCGTGAAAAATCCTCCTCTTAAAATGTCCTATTTTCAATGTTTATTGCAACTATTATATTTATTAAATTGTACTATTTTCTTCATTTCCGAGGTCTGTGAACATTTGGGAAGCAATGTTTATAGATATCGATACGAGAAAGTTCGTTTTTGGGCAGAAAGGCGCACGATTTTCCAATCCAGACCACTGTGTGACGGCTCATCGAAAAAGACGTAAAAAACGAATTAGTTTAAATTTTTCGACTCCATACAGTTGATGGTCGAGGTTAAAAAAATAATTTTGCAATAGCCCAATCCTTTCCTAATAAAACCACCAAAAAAAAAGTGTAGCTCAATCGGATTTCAACGAAAATATGATTTCATGATGTTTCGTTGACAAAAAATTCGATTTTTTGGAAAATCCTGAGGTGGTAGACAAATTCTGAGACCAGATTTGAAATAAGCGTGGAAGAATGTACGGGAAATGATGTACAGCATGTTGCAAAAAAGTTTTATTGAAATTGTGCAGGTTTAACGAATTTTGTCAAGGTTAAAAAACGTTCGTACCATCATTTCCCTACTTTCCGCATATTCTGCAAAGTTAGAGCTTTAATTTAAAAAAAAATTCATCGTTCTATCTCTTTTCTATCGAAAGTTATTCGACTTTAACACAGAAACTTGCGGCGACCCTTGCAGCGACCCAATAGCTGCACGGGTTGCTGCAAGGGTCGCCGCCTGGATCGCGACGGAATGGCCAAAAAAGGTGTGTCACAGCTCTGACCGACCAGTCCTGAACCGCTAGAGGACTCATCAGTAAGGCGGGCCCTGCCCGAGACGCTGCGATATCGGAAGGTGGTTTAAGACTGTATATATAGAGATCGGTGACGGATCAGGTAGCAGCGAGAAAGGTCTTTCTTTGACTATCTGTCCATCTTGTGGCAAATGTAGGAAATTAGCTGCCACAAAAGAGAGCGAGTTATTATTGTCCGCTTCTGTCCGAACGCGCCCGACGAGGTCGACCACGTTCGGGCCACCCGCCCGATGTGTTACGGATAGACAGCGGGTCTTTATGCAAAATAAAAAACGTCAGCGTTGATTACAAGAAATAGAAACTCAAAAGAATGTCATCCCTTTCCTTAATGATTTTAATAAAGGAGAAATCATATATTGACATTTTCACTTTTAAAAATTTTCCAACAACTATCAATTTCATCTGCTCAATTTTGCTATAAATGCATACAGATCCCAAGTCTATCCGTTACACATCGGGCGACTCGAGAGCGGCTCGACATCGGCGAGTGATTTGAGGAGTTGGTGACAGATGGATAGACCGTATGGCGATTAACTTCATCAATCGATTGAATCAATTCGATCAAATTTGTTGCCGGTCAAATCTGGAGTCGGTGAAATGTCGGCGAAAACCGTGTGCGCCGTCCGGCGCAATGTTCGTCGAAATGTCATAACATCTCCAAAAATTCAAGTCTTTTAGTCTCGAATCTAATGTCGTTAATGCTTCGTACAGAGCTGAACATTTCGCTTTGAAACTTTAATTCACTGTGTGAAATCAGGGACTTAATCTCGGTAAAATATATATACATACCAAACAATACCGGTAACGGTACTATGCCAAGTGGCTGAAATAACACCGAAACCGTTCATATACTTTTACGAGCAAAAGCTCCTGAAAAACGAAGTTTGGGCTTTTGTTGTGCCATGGCCGAACTGCAATGTGCCATCAGTCCGGTAGTGGAGAAAGTGTAAGTGGGTGAATTAAAACCACTGGTTTAAACAGGGAAGCCGGGTTTCTGCGACATCGAGATCACTTTTAATAATAATTTTAAACACGCGGTACAAATAACTGACAATTGAGACAATTGGTCCTCGCGTAATACGCGGGCATCCCCACCATACTCTCATACTGGGGAGCTCGTTAGAAATCGTTCAAATTGAACGCGAACGGTAAAGACAATAACACGGGACGAGACGGTAGCACAATGCTTTGAACGTATTTACAATCGCGTGTCAAACACTAACAAAACGATGAAAATTAGTTTTTGGTGCTCATATACAGGGTGCTCGACATAATAAAAAGAGACACCTAGCACATATTTTTAAATTTCTTATATTTAAAGGTGGAAAGTGTACACTCCGTTATGAATAAAACCACTAGAAACGGTCCTAATTCCGTCGAGTTTAGGCTTTTCTTAATCGGCAGAACGCCACGAATTGGCTCGTGTGACTTTCGTGAGGGCAGCACGGAAAATAATTAAGTTCAGCATTCGCTCCTTAGCGGTTTCATGCCGAGCTACCTGGCTGGCCGGGGGATTGTCGGGCCGTGTTTATTGCACTACTATTGTGTTCTGGGCTCAGGCCTCAGGGCTCGACCCTCGGGCGTCGGTCGTGTTCATTGTAGCCTCGAGTTGGCCAAAAGTATTCATGGATTTATTCATTTTCGAGAAAATAGAATAAAAATAAAATCACTAACCAGTGTTGGGCAAAAATTCAATCGACGATTGACGACTAAATTTCTACTTCAATCGTTAATCGCGATTAACAATTAATATCCTCGTTTAGTCGTTAATTGTGGTTAACGAATAAATACCGATTGATCGTTATATTTGCGGATAAGATTAAATACTTATTAATCGTTAATTGCGGATAACGATTAAATTTCTACTTTAGTCGTTAATCGTGACTAACGATTATCAATCGTCAATCGGATGACCGATTAAATGCCCAACTCATCTGTCACCAACTCCTCAAATCACTCGCCGATGTCGAGCCGCTCTCGAGTCGCCCGATGTGTAACGGATAGACTTGGGATCTGTATGCATTTATAGCAAAATTGAGCAGATGAAATTGATAGTTGTTGGAAAATTTTTAAAAGTGAAAATGTCAATATATGATTTCTCCTTTATTAAAATCATTAAGGAAAGGGATGACATTCTTTTGAGTTTCTATTTCTTGTAATCAACGCTGACGTTTTTTATTTTGCATAAAGACCCGCTGTCTATCCGTAACACATCGGGCGGGTGGCCCGAACGTGGTCGACCTCGTCGGGCGCGTTCGGACAGAAGCGGACAATAATAACTCGCTCTCTTTTGTGGCAGCTAATTTCCTACATTTGCCACAAGATGGACAGATAGTCAAAGAAAGACCTTTCTCGCTGCTACCTGATCCGTCACCGATCTCTATATATACAGTCTTAAACCACCTTCCGATATCGCAGCGTCTCGGGCAGGGCCCGCCTTACTGACGAGTCCTCTAGCGGTTCAGGACTGGTCGGTCAGAGCTGTGACACACCTTTTTTGGCCATTCCGTCGCGATCCAGGCGGCGACCCTTGCAGCGACCCGTGCAGCTATTGGGTCGCTGCAAGGGTCGCCGCAAGTTTCTGTGTTAAAGTCGAATAACTTTCGATAGAAAAGAGATAGAACGATGAATTTTTTTTTAAATTAAAGCTCTAACTTTGCAGAATATGCGGAAAGTAGGGAAATGATGGTACGAACGTTTTTTAACCTTGACAAAATTCGTTAAACCTGCACAATTTCAATAAAACTTTTTTGCAACATGCTGTACATCATTTCCCGTACATTCTTCCACGCTTATTTCAAATCTGGTCTCAGAATTTGTCTACCACCTCAGGATTTTCCAAAAAATCGAATTTTTTGTCAACGAAACATCATGAAATCATATTTTCGTTGAAATCCGATTGAGCTACATTTTTTTTTTGGTGGTTTTATTAGGAAAGGATTGGGCTATTGCAAAATTATTTTTTTAACCTCGACCATCAACTGTATGGAGTCGAAAAATTTAAACTAATTCGTTTTTTACGTCTTTTTCGATGAGCCGTCACACAGTGGTCTGGATTGGAAAATCGTGTGCCTTTCTGCCCAAAAACGAACTTTCTCGTATCGATATCTATAAACATTGCTTCCCAAATGTTCACAGACCTCGGAAATGAAGAAAATAGTACAATTTAATAAATATAATAGTTGCAATAAACATTGAAAATAGGACATTTTAAGAGGAGGATTTTTCACGAGAAAAATTGCTTCTCTGTGATGCGGTGCCCTGACGTTCCTATTTAATATTATCTCTCGCTTTTTTTTTTATATTGAAGAGCAGACTTTTGTGATAAAAATCATATCTTTCTATTATTTATTAACGTAAATACTCTATTTATATAATAATGCTCAATGCCGTAAGAAAAATTTGTGAAGTCCTTTCCATTTAAGATGGTATATCTTTAAAGTTTAGCCGAGTTTAGCTTTCTAATTAATTGGAATATTTTTAGTACACCTTCCTTCTAAATAATCATGAAAAAATTAATTCCGCCCCTCTCCGCCCGCTCAAATTATTATTGTTTAAAGCCATTAAAGTTGGTAATAGAATGTTTGCGAGGTATATTGTTGGTACAAATTATTATCAGATGACTTCACATAGCGAAAAATGTAAGATTTTAGTGTTAAATATTGCATCCGAGGTAATTCTTTAGTATTAAAATATAATAGAAGGTTTTCAATTCTGTTTCGTTCTGATATTTCGCTCACCTCTAGTAAAATAAAGATATAAGGTAGTAGGCTCGTTTCGTTTTTTAATCATTATAAATTATTATAAAAAATATCTTTGACACGCTTGTAATGCGTTTTTACCTTTACGGTAATTTTTTTTGTGTATGTTGATTGCAACAAGACTTCTCAAATTTATATTTTACGTATTCCATAAAACGTTACACATGTGTGAAACATAAATATAAAAAATACATATTTAGAAAGTAAAAAATAGTATGTACGATTATATTCAAAAAATTTTTTTTTAAATCAAAAATATCAATGAAAATTTATAAAAAATTATTGTTTAACAAATGCAAAAAATATTTAATTACCTATAGTTAAAAATGACTATTTTTTAAATATTTTTAGTGAAAATTTCATTGCAGTATCTCTACTGGTTCAAAAGTTATAACAAAATGGCACACAATTTTCCAATCCAGACCACTGTGCGTCAGTGATTTAAATTTTGAACAAAATATGTTTATATTCCTTGGAGTTTCCACTGTACAATGAGCCCTTCAAAAGAAATGGAGATATAAAAATTGGCGTCACAAGGAGCTGGCAACGGACGCTGTATACGACTAAATAACCCCATTTACACCTCGAGAATAATATTAGCAACCAGTCTTGACCAACGATGCCTTTTTAAGTGAAAGGTAACAACCCTGGAACAGACATTTTCTGACGTAAGGATCGATAGCGTCGGTCCTGAAATTACATATTTCATTCACGTAGTGAAAAAACATTTTAGATTTGTCTATGTCCAACAAGTGATCCAATACACTGCCTCGTAAGTACGAGCGATAGCGGAACAGCAGTGGGTTAGGATACGATACCGTTACCGCCCACTACATACTACGCAATTGTAGGGGATGGCGGCAAGACGCCAACACGCATGGATTCGAACTGGTGACATTGTACTTGGTGTAAGCCTGAGAAGAAGGTTCCCAGGCAGGATTACGGTGACGTGTCTAGGTGCGAATGCGCGGACGATTGGATCAGAGTGGAGGAGGCAGGACTCGTTTCACATGCATTTTCGGCTATATTGAAATACTTATTACAGCGGTCACACATACTACGCAGCGTGCGCCATCGAAGTCAACACATTGAGACTACGGGCGCGCGGCTGGGGTCGGGCTAGGCAGACCACGGGCGCGCGGCTGGGGTCGGGCTAGGCAGACCCAGGGAGACCCAACCCGGTAGACTCGATTTCTTTCAGTGCCGTTCCCGGGGCTGTTCTCTACAGGGAGATTTATGACAGGTCATTACTATTGAGCTGGAAGTCGACACTTCCTCGACCAACACGTTTTGACTGTAATTTTCAAATCACTCGACGAAGTCGAGCCACTCTCGGGCCGCTTGATATGTCACGAATAGACTGCGGATCTTTATGCATTTATAGCAAACTTGAGTAGATGAAATTGATAGTTGTTGGAAAATTTTTTAAATTGAAGATGTCAATATATGATTTCTCCTCTATTAAAATCATTAAGGGAAGAGATGACATTCAATTTAGTTTCTATTTCCTGTAATCGACGCTGACATTTTTTATTTTGCATAAAGATACGCAGTCTATCCGTGACACACTATCAGGTGGCCCGGTGGCCCGAGAGTGGCTCGACTTCGTCGAGCGCGTTCAGACGTCAGACAGAAGCGGACAAGTTCGTGCGAACGCAGAATTGAATCTCGAGTAGCGCGAAAACTCGCTCGCCCGAACTTGTCCGATTCTTTCCGAACCCGCCCGACGAGATCGAGACACTCCCGGGCAGCTCGAAACCCCTTGGCAGCCCGATGCACTCGGGTAGCTTGAAACGCGCTCGAGCCGAAAATTATAAATTTCAACACTCTACACCTACCGAACCTTAAAAGTAACTGGTAAATGTTTCTTTGTATGAAAGTGATGAGATTGATTTTATTTAGACTTTATGCAGCTCTCCTTGTAATATGTTAATGTATTGGCTCGTTCGGAAAGTCATTTCGTTTTCTCCTTTGCTGAAGAAACAATTCAATTCAATTTGATTTCTATTTCTTGCAATCGATATAGTAAATTTTTATTTTGCAGAAAGATCCGCAGTCTATCCGTGACACACCATCGGGTGGCCCGGTGGCCCGAGAGTGGCTCGCCTTCGTCGAGCGCGTTCAGACGTCAGACAGAAGCGGACAAGTTCGTGCGAACGCAGAATTGAATCTCGAGTAGCGCGAAAACTCGCTCGCCCGAACTTGTCCGATTCTTTCCGAACCCGCCCGACGAGATCGAGACACTCCCGGGCAGCCCGATGCACTCGGGTAGCTGGAAACGCGCTCGAGCCGAAAATTATAAATTAAGTTTCTTTTCCCTTCTACGACACATTTTTTTTGCACGAAGACGTTTCAACCCTCTACACCTACCGAACCTTAAAAGTAACTGGTAAATGTTTCTTTGTATGAAAATGATGAGATTGATTTTATTTAGACTTTATGCAGCTCTCCTATTGTAATATGTTAATGTATTAGCTCGTTCGGAAAGTCATTTCGTTTTCTCCTTTGCTGAAGAAATAACATTCAATTTGATTTCTATTTCTTGCAATCGATGTAGTCAATTTCTACTTTGCAGAAAGATTCGCAGTCTAGTAATGACAAACGGAAGCATTGCCATCCCTACACGATAAACGAAATTACTTTCCGAACGACCTGATAGTATGTAGTATGTAATTTAAATAAAAATATTAATTTTGTCAGTAAAAAGAAAGACTGCTGCTGCTACACATTTGTATAATAGACATTTACTTTAGCGACATCTACCACATAGCACGTCCTACATTAATGCGACCTGGCGCGACCGTGTTGCCCTCTTACGGCGAGGCAAAATCGAGCCCCGTTCTCCGTGCAGTGGCGCGGCAGCAGGGATCCAAAACGCGACATAGCTGCGGCGCAGTACAGCTGCAGAACGGAGCAGTTGGTTGTCTGGGTATATTTCTGGTTCACGAAGTGTCACTTACATCGTAAAGCTGACATTGCATACAGGGCATCGTTTGCAATCACATTGGCTGATACAAGTTATACAACAAGCAAGATGACCGCAAGGCACACAAACTTCTGTTGCTTTGTTAATAAAACAGATTATGCAAAATCCTGATTTGTGGTTATTACTATCTTCTTGATCATTAGTATCTCCTTTTTCACATTCCCAAAAACTATCATTAAGTATTTCAACAATATAATCGCCTAAAAAATATATGTTCAATTAATTATCCGTACTGCTTGATTATATGAAAAATTTGATTTTTCGATACACCTCGGTCACAATTGGTGATAATTGACACCACTTATTATATTAATAATAACGATTTAGAAAAGTTGAGATTAATATGTGGATTGGAGATAACCTGCTGACACTGTCCCGTCCTGTATTGTCGAGGAATTCGATGATGCTGAAGTCGTACCTGGTAACGTTTTTGCATGCATCCATTCTAGTTTATCTTTAACAACAAATTATATACGGAGAGAACATTATAATATATATAATATCTACAATCGATAATACGTACTACATAATATAAAATTAATTTATTTACCGGTTTCTGTAGGATTATAAGTTGTTTTGGCAAAAGAGTTAGCATCAGCAATTTCGTCATTAATATCTTCATCTGTACAAAAAGTATTTTAATTCTATGAGGTAGCTTTAAAATTATCAATATATATTTACCTGCCAATGCACTGATTTGATTGATTTTAAAAATTGTGTCTTTATGATGAAATATATTTAAAAACTCCTCTAGAGATAATCTACAAAATCATATAAATTTATAAACATATATACAATAAAAATAATTATAAATAGAAAGAATGTTAACCTTCCAGTATCAAATTCAGCTTGAGCTTTAGCAATTTTTTTCCTTCGACTAATATTTTCACGAGTACGTGGTTTTCGAGACGCTACACCATTTTGTAGCCGATTCAAATCTAATTCTTGATCCATAAGCAAATCTCTTATTTTTTCTAAAATTTAATAACATTTAACTACATACTGCCGCATATTTAGAGTAACATGACAATGATGTAAGTATATAGTTATTAAATTATAAATAAATTGATTGCAAAAAATTAAATAATACTATACCTAGAAATGCCCAAACGTTTATGTTCTGTTTTCCTAATTTTTGACCAGCAACATTATGGAAAGACTCTGCAATATTGTTAGTGCGCACCGGACAATTGTATACGCTTACTTGCGATGCCATTTTTAACCAATTAATTCGCATGTAAGTCATAAATAAAAGAACATTGGGGAAATTACTTGCTATGTTGTCTGCCTCTTTTTGTATAATTAATAAGGCTTCTTGAAATTTTGTTTCAGGTACTAAAGCCAAAGACATTGACATACGCAGAACAGTATTAGGTACATTAGTCAAACCAAGTTTGCGCCACTTTCGCAGAATAGCCTGCGATATATCGTACATATATGTATGACAAAAAATGTAGCTTTCTATACATAGACAAAATTGTAATTTATATGATAATATATAACTTCAAACAGTATCACCAACCTGACAATAGTGAAACCAGCAACCATGTATATGCGCATTAGGGAATAACTCATTTAGAGTTGTAACAGCAGCTGCTTCATAATCACTCATTATGAATCTTATATTATTTGGTAATTCGGGTATTAAAGTAAATATTTGTTTCCATATGGCAGTATACATCGCAGCCGTCCGTGTTTCGCACAGTACAAGTATAGTTGCAATACCCTGCAGAGAAGCAATTCTTTATGTTTGTGAAGGAGCATTGGATACAATTTAAGAAGTAAATCCAATATAAATTATGTTTTACATTATCCATGTAGCGTATATGGATGGTGTAGAGCTGTCCCATGTGTGGCTTCTTGGGTAAAACCTAAAATTACAGACGACTATTATTATCTACTATTATTATTATTATCTATTATTATCATATATACACAGTAAGTTTACTTTGAAAAGTCTGATATTCTTGATATAAACATTTAAGTTAAATAGCTTCTGTAATATATAGAGTTTAAGTTAATTAAATTGTTAAACAAAAACATTATATCTAAGAGTTTTATGCTACTTACTGCAAATGTTCCATCAACGAATATTTCTTTTGAATTCTTTAATCCTTCTAGCAAGCCGTCAGTTGTAATTATAACAGCAAATTCGTCTTTTAATGACTTCACAACAGATATTTTTAGTTTTTCCAATGGTTGATAAGTTTTCATCTGATCATACAAAATTTCTAAGGATTGCGGAATTGTGGGTTTGAAATTAGCTCTCTGTCTGTGCAACGTTGGTCTTAATTTTGAAAATGAACAGTAAGCTGCAGCATCTGGATGTCTTTAAATAAATATTTGTATAACATTTCAGTGAATTTATATATATGTGACACTGTCAACAATTAATTTCAGTGATTTCTTAATATGTTTTAAAAACCCCCACACACTCTAAAAATTTAACACAAACTAACTCCATATGGTTGTTCTTTCCTGTGTACATCTGCTATTCCAAATCAATTCTACAACATATTAAAAAATCTTTGAAATCTGTAAGAGTGTCACATATCGATAGATAGATAAATATTTGTTCAAAATATTTGGAGAAAATATAAAAAAAAGTTTATAAAAGAAACACATAAGAAAAGTAAGACTTAAAAGTAACTTAAGTAAGCATAAACATACTTTCTACAAACATCATCAAATATTTGTTTAAATGGGATCAATGTCTCCCGACTCAGCTTCATCATTTCCTCTATCATAAAATGCTGCGTAGCAATATATTCTTGCCCAGGGTGGTTATGGGGTTTTAATAGCGTAATAGTCCCATCGCTGAGAACCATCACAGCCCCACAACATCGTGTGGTGCGTCGTGTGTTGCAACGATAAATATTTTCACTGCGATGATCTTTATTGTACACGTAATCGTTGTGTACAAAGACAAAAGAACCTTTCACTTTACCTGCGATTTTTTCCATCTATTAACAGTATGATTACTTTGAGAGAAACAAAATATTATCGGCAATACAATGAATTTTAAACAGCCATAATTCAACATATGTAAAAAAATTGGTAAAACATTGACGACACGGTAAAATTACGATTACACATTTTATAGAATGAATATGAAAATACGATCATTACCTAGAATATAATTGATTCTAACAATATTGTATTGTAATATTCGTTAGCTACGCGTTGCGTGCGTCAGATGAAATAACAAATGGTGGTCGCTGACTAAACAAATGATTCTGAAGAACATAAAAATGAAAATATGGTTGATGATATTATCGCTGACAAAGATAGAAACTTTCCGTAAAATTAGTTCTAACAAAGATTGTTGTTAAAAATTTGTTTGAATGCTGCACCGCGCGATACACAGCATACGACGACCGAACACAGCAGGTTGGATCCTGACATTTTACTATAACTCTTGAACCATCAGAGATATCGGGATGAAATTTGCACTAAAATTTATTAAAAAATGTTTCTTATCTACTGATAATTATTATTTATTCTTCATATTATGAATATTTCAAGACATACAAAGAATAGAAAGTTAAATTATCAATGCTTTTTACCGTTAGAACATTGTCATTGCAATAATCAGGATCTGACCGTGTGTTCCAATTAAAATAGTTCAGCTAGTAATTCTGCTTCGTACACCACATGTAAAAGAAAAATATAAAAAATCACAAAGTATTGTATTCATTACTCAGAAAAATGATTATATTTTATAGGCAAAAAATACTTATCTAAATTATCTTTTTCACACAGAATTATTCCGGAGCTGTGAAAGCAATTCTACATATTCGTGTAATTTTTCAGTCCTTCGCTCTTCGTTGTCACTATTTTAATTCGCAATCACATTAATTTCAAAAATTTAATAATCCACGAATTCCGTTGCATGTCTTATATTTACATTTAATTGATGTACTCTTCTTTCATAAACTTATATATTTTAACAGAACTGTTAAGAGTCGAGTTTTCAATATTCCCATTTTTTATTGTTATAGAAACTTATGTACGTATCTACATATTATAATTCTACAAATACATTTGAATTCTACCCAGCACTGCTTATTTAATCTTTCCTTTAATTATTACATACAAGCTTTCTTACTTTCTATATCTACTTACTTTCCTTTACTTATTTCATACATTGGCACGCACAAATTACGGAGCGTTTATGATAATTTAAAATACAAGAATTAAAACTCAACCGCAAGGTTTACTTCTCACATTATATTATGTAGTTAAAATGACAAGTAAAAGGGATTATGTATCTATATCAAAGAAGGTACATCTGATTGGGGAAATTCAGTATACATTTACAGTTATCATTCTAAACGCTGCTGTGACATTACACGCTGATTAACTGGTTTAAAAAAGATTGTATAAAGCACGATCATATATGTCGCGTATAAACTTCAATTATTAATGCTTTCTATCTAAGAATATAATGGTTTTCAAGATCACAAGCTACATATTACTCACCGTGAGAACATTATCCTTGCAATAATCAGGATATGACCGTGCGTTCCAATTAGAATAGTTCAGTTAGTAGATATGCTTCGTACACCACATGTAAAAGAAAAATATAAAAAATCACAAAGTATCGTATTCATTACTCAGAAAAATGATTATATTTTATAGGCAAAAAATACTTATCTAAATTATCTTTTTCACACAGAATTATTCGGGAGCTGTGAAATCAATTCTATACATTCGTGTAATTTTTCAGTCCTTCGCTCTTCGTTGTCAATATTTTAATTCACAATCACATTAATATTAAAAATCGAACAATGTACTCATTTTTCCGTGGCACGTGTTATATATACATATAATTAATGTACTCTTCCTGCACAAATTTTATCTCTTAATGAGTAAAAACATTATAACCTAAAATTTATTGCACACACCAAAAACCATTCATTTCTACACTTCAAAAATTAATTCGTCAAGGTGTATTTGGCAGATCCTTCACAAGAATTCATAAACCTAGATATGCACTTCCATCATTTCCATCTGCCATCGGCCGCATTTCCATCTGCGTTCAAAATTACTGTAAGCAATTCTATTTGTGCACGATTCGCGTGTGTGCAATTTTACATTTTATGTGTGCCCAATAAAGATGAATCCAATTCTATTTGTGCGCAATCGAGATGTGTCCGATTCTTCTTGTGCGCAATCGAGATGTGTCCGATTCAGGGGGTGTCGACTCCCATGGGTACGAATTTAGTTCTAGTTCAGTACCCATAGGTATGGTGGCAGCACAGTAGTGCCTTGGTGGTGGGGAAATCCTATCTTTGCCTTGCGCGCATGCGCGTCGTCATTTGGCGGCAATTTGGCGGTTTTTTGACTGTTTTTGACGGTTGGTGACGCTTACTTTCAACTGTTACTTTGTCAGACCAAGTCGGACAAGTCAACGCTGGATAATTTTGATTTTATATCAATTTTTCTTATATATATATTTATCATTTATATATACTTATTATATATATATATATTATATATATATTTTTATATTATATATATTTTATATCAATTATATTTGTATATATATTTACTCCAAAATACTGAAAGAAAAATATAAGTTTGCTGATATATATATATATAGTGGAATAAATAATTTAATAATATTTTATTTATTCATACTATTTAATACAGCAAAATATAAAATTTCTTTCAGTATATCTAGTTTTCACTTCAATGCACTCAAGTGCACCGCAGTGAAAACCAGAAACTTGTTCTCTCGTGTTCTCTTTTGTGTTTTTAGATTAATCTGGTACCCGAGACAGACTTGGAAGCTACAGGATGCCAAAATATACATGTGTAGTACCTGATTGTAAATCCAATGGAAAGGTTCCTGCACATTCTTTCCCGAAGGATCCAGTTCGAGTACTGGAATGGAAGAAGGCTATATGTTCTCCACAAGTGGACGAATTATTGAACGAGAATTTGAAACATCTTCGTATATGCGCATTGCATTTCAAAGAAGACGACGTCATCCCAACGTTAGTCAGGCGCAAATTACGAGAGGATGCAGTGCCCAGTTTGCTGTTGCCTGAAAAGCAGCATGTGTCCGATAAGAAGAATGCTCCAGAGATGTTGGATACACATTTAAGGGAAGAAATGTGTGTTGAGCTACCAGAAGATAATACTGCATTAAATCTTCAAGAAGAGGTATGTATATTAAGGTAATAGATAGGATGGAATGACCCAATATTAACAATAAAAGTGTATGCTAATAATGTTTGACAGGATAAAGCAGCTGCAGCAGAGTTTAGAATAACTAAACGGAAAAGGAAAAATGTACATCGGAAAATACGACCCAGTATAACTCCACGAGCCGAAGAATTTCGCAACGTTGCCGAAGCATGGAAGAGACGACAATACAACCATGTGATGAAACTAAAAAGCTTCAAAAGGCGTCTTGCAACGGCCAACAATTTCATAAAGAACAATGGCTTAAAGAAGTACAGCAAATTAAATCCGGCGCAGCAATTATTTTTGAAAATGCAGCTGTGTAATGTGGACAAAAAGGCAAAGGTAATATCATTATATACATATGTAGATATAATTTATTAAACATACAATTAATCAGTTTTTTTTTTGATACAGTATAAATCAATTATTGATCACTACTACCGTAAGTTACTTGGCAAGAGTTCAATTAGGAATGAGTTACTTTAACTTTGCTATAATTCTTTTTATTCATACAATTAAATGTACAAATTTGCATGTCAACCTTTCTGCACGTAATCTTTTCAATATTTTTATATTTATTCTTCTGCCTGTTATGTTTAATATTCTTATTTAATTTTCTTATTTAATATTCTTATTTAATATTCTTATTTAATATTCTTATCTAATATTCTTATTTAATATTCTTCTTAATGTTATGCACTTTTTCTATATGCACTTGCTAATTAACTTTGTGTGTTTCTACATTTTATTATTTTCCTTACTTAACTGCATGTGTAACGTATAGAATAATATTTATAGGGTAGAAGATTCTCTACTTCACAGAAGATTTTAGCTCTGTCCATTATGAAACAGTCGGGAAAAAGTTACAGATTCTTAAGTGAGATGTTCACGTTACCCAGCCGGAGTACGTTGAACGAATTAGTTAAAAAAATCTCACTCGATACAGGCATCAATTCTATAATTATGGGCCATTTAAAAAAAGCGACATCAGAAATGAAAGATGCTCGCAATAAATACTGCATTTTGATGTGGGATGAAGTGGCACTAAAACCACATATTACATATGAAAAGAACTGTAACAAAATCATTGGATTCGAAGATTGGCAATGTCGAAGGACAAACAAGTTTGCAGATCATGCACTTGTTTTTATGCTGCGAGGACTATTCACTCCCTGGAAAGTTCCAATTGCATATTACTTCTGCGCAGATCAAACAGCGGGGAATCAACTAATGAAATGCATTAGAGATGTGACCAGTGCTGTCAGTGAAACAGGCTTGCAAATTGTTGCAACTGTTTGCGATCAGGCATCTTCGAATCGTAAAGCAATTAATGAACTTTTAATGCAAACCCATCGTAAACGTTGTGAACTTGGACAGTCTTACAGTGAGTAATATATTGTAATATGTATTGTGATGTGTTGTGTAATATCTAAACGTTTCTAATTAATCCATTATATATTATAGGAAGAACAATTGATATAAACGGAGTGGAATTAATCCCTCTGTATGATCCTCCACATCTGATAAAAGGAATCAGAAACAACTTGTTAAATAAGGACTTGGAGGCAAACGTTGGGAAAGATGCTACAAATAGACAAATTGCATCTTGGCGTGCTGTAAGGTTGGCGTATGACATTGATGTTAACACGAACATGTTAAACCGCCAACTGCAGAAGATAACAGAAGAGCACGTAGTACCAAGAAAAATTAAAAAAATGCGTGTTAAATATGCGACACAAGTTTTTAGCAAACAGGTGTCTAGTTACATAGAATTTTTAACAAATATCGAAGGTAAATTATTAATGCTCATATTTAAATGTATAATATCAATCTTGTACTTTGTTAAATTAACAAACAGTTGTATTTTCTAGGTTCATATCATATCGAAACACGCATCGGGCCAAAAGTGATGCCAAAAAAAGAAGGAAGAACAACGGCAAGAACCCTCAACTTTTTTAATAACCTGATGGATTCCGTAAATGGACACAGCATTCGGCCGGAAACATCCCTACGAGTGGCCATAACAAAGAATAGCCCACATCACAAATTTTGGGAAGAGGCACTAAAGGAACTGCGTCACATGCAGTACGTGGATCCAAATACACATGTACGTACCAAATCCGTACCATCCTTGCGGAATTGGATCTACACTATCTGGGGCTTTCAGAAATTGTGGAAGCTTGTATCTACTGCAGGCTTCAAAAATTTCAAGCCCAGATATGCAAATCAAGATCCACTGGAAAACTTCTTCAGCAAACTTCGCAGCATTTGTGGAAGCAATGATAATCCTACATGCGATCAGTTTGTTGCCTTATTTAAAGTTTTGCTGGTAAATAATCTTACTTCAAGACAAACAATAGGCAAGAACTGTGAGGATGTATGCGACGGTACAATGCTTTTTACATTGGAGCAATTTCTTGAGGATGTGGATAACGAACATAATCCTCCTGCAAATGATGGATTTGAAGACAACGTGCCTGTGCCGGAAGAGGAAATAATCATCCCAGAAGAAGGAAGAGCCACGATAAAAAATCATATGGCAGATTACATAAGCCGGAAAGCTTTATCTTTGGATATGGTGAAAAACTGCTTCAATTGCAAAACCAGTTTTTTCAGACCCCGTGTTGCTGCGGATAAAGAGTCCAATTTCGATAAAGTGATTTCAAAAGTTCAGTGTTCTCTACACACATACGTACCCGCAATTTGTTTCAAGAGGAGATTCACTGAAGAACTTCAAGAGAAAATTAAAGAAGAATTGGGAACTTCATGGACTTTTTGCACAAACCACGTCAATATCCTAAATGAATTTCTAAGTTCAGAGATCGGAACGTATTACATCAAACAGTTCTGCAAACAGACAAATGCAATTTTATCTGGGAAACAGACAGCATTACCTCTGGAAAATAGGATATTCAAACGAGCATTATCAACATACAAGAAACGCTCGAAGAAACCAAAAAATAAAGCAACTGCAAATTGAATGAGGTAATTGTCTACTATTATTAGCTATTTCCATCACTATATATTTCTATTCTTAATAAATTATATAATTGAATTATTTTATTCTTATATGATTACAGTTACTTTGGAAACCTGGAAGATGATTCAACGTAAACCTGGAAGAAAACCTGGAGGAATTAAACCTGTGTTAGAGATTAATGCGAAAAATCTCTAACCCCGGATTGTTTCTGGCGATCAGTTCGGCGAGTCGTCGTCCCCGCACCGTCCCACTGTTCCCCGCGAGCTCCTCGGGTGGATCGAGGAGCTCGAGAATCGCGGGCACGGCAGGGGGAGCGCTCAGTTAATTTTCGACAGTGACAACAATGTTGTGATGCTATTATTGTATTATTTTATTATTATATTATTTTATTATTACTATGGTTTATTATTATAATTTTTATATATTTCATTATCGTTGTTTATTATTGTATAGTTTACTATGTATGTAGTATATATATGTAGTTTTAATAATAAATATGTTATATTATTATATGTTATATTATCAATTAATTTTCCCTGAAAATAAATTAGTAACCATCAATAGAGGAATACGATTACACGTATATGCAAGGTTCATTATGTGTGAGTCAGGTGTGCGTGTGATCCACACACTGCTGTATCCCTACTCTTTGGTCTCTACTGTGCTGCCACCATACCTATGGGTACCGAACTAGAACTAAATTAGTGTCCACTTTTTCATATGGGAGTCGACACCCCCTGGTCCGATTCTCCTTGTGCGCAATCGAGATGTGTCCGATTGTACTTGTGCCCAATCATGCTGTGTCCAAAAGATATGTGCGCAATGTGCATGTGGGCAATCGTATTGTGGGCAACTGAGCGCCTCCCGTCGTTGACACCCTCTTCCCCCCCAATAATAATGGTGGTGAGGGGAGTGGTGAGCGCGCCCCGGTGCCGGCCAATGATTGGTCGGACGAACTCCGGGTCTCCGATTGGGAGCTCGACCAGGCCATCCAGGAGCGCCGGGCTAGGGGCAAGAAAGCCCCCGGCCCCGATGGCGTTCCGGGCGGTATAATGGCCTCGGCGCTAAAGGCCCTCGCCCCGGCTTACAGGAGCATCTTGGATGCGTGCCTGAGTCGGGGAGTCTTCCCCAAGTGTTGGAAGGAGGCGATCCTCGTCCTCCTCCACAAGGATGGTAAGCCCGCAGAGTCTCCCTCTGCTTACCGGCCGATATGTTTACTCGGCGAGGCGGGCAAGCTGTTCGAAAGAATAATTGCCGCCCGCCTCCGAGAGCACCTTTCGCGGAGTGATCCCGGGTTGAGCGACGGACAGTTTGGGTTCCGGAGGGGGCGCTCAACGATAGATGCGTTGGAGCATCTGCGTCTCCTCCGGGAAAGTGCCGTCGCTCGGGACAGGGTGTTGATCGCCGTGTCATTGGACATCTCCAATGCGTTCAACACCCTGCCCTGGAAGGAGATAGGGGACGCCCTAGAACATTTCCGGGTTCCCCTCTATCTCCGGGAAGTGCTCCGGGACTACCTCCGCGAGAGGGAGGTGTATATTGCCGGCCGGTATGGGGCGTACCTGACGGAGATATGCCGCGGGGTTCCACAGGGGTCGATCCTCGGACCGCTCCTGTGGATCCTAGCATTCGACGCGGTTCTGCGGGTCTCCCTCCCCCCCGGCACGGGTGTCATGTGCTATGCGGACGACACCCTGCCCTACGCCGAGGGGAGGACCTGGGAGGAGGCGGGACGCCTCATCGAGTCCGCCCTGGACTGCGTGGTTGGACGGATCCGGGGGATGGGGCTTGTCGTGGCCGCCGCAAAGACCGAGGCCATATGGTTGTACCAACCATCTCGGACGCGGCGGCCGCCCCAAGGATTCCGGATCCGGGTCGTGGATACCCTCGTCGAGGTCGGGCCCACCATGAAGTATCTGGGCCTGACCATCGACGGTCGCTGGCGTTTCGAAGAGCATTTCGAACTCCTGGCCCCCCGACTCGAAAAGACAGCGACCGCGCTTTCGCGGTTGCTGCCCAATATCGGGGGGGCCGCAGTTGAGTGTACGCCGCCTCTACATAGGAGTGGTGCGGAGCATTGCCCTGTATGGGGCACCCGTGTGGCACCGCTCGCTTGAGGCCAGCCGACGCAGCGTCGCGCACTTGGAGAGAGTGCGGCGTCGGCTGTCCCTGCGGGCCATACGGGGATACCGCACCGTCTCGACAGAGGTGGCGGGCCTCCTGGCCGTGGTTCCTCCCTTCCATCTGGTGGCGGCGGAGCGGGCGATCGTATACCGGATCGCCTGCGAATCCCGCCACCCCCCTGGGGAGGAGCTGACGGCCGCGGAGGAGGAGCAGTTCGAAGTGCGGAGACGCCAGGCCCGTGCGGACGTGTTCGAGCGATGGAGACGCCTGCTTGCGTCCTCGACGCGTCCGACAGTTCGGGCCCTCCTGCCCATGTTCGATACATGGTGCGGGAGGCGAGTGGGGTTGACCTTCCGCCTCACGCAGGTGCTCACCGGACACGGCTGTTTCGGTGAGTATCTGGTAAGGATGGGGCGGGAGCCAGCGGCGCAGTGCCACCACTGCGGCGAGGAGGTGGACACGGCGCAACATACACTCGAGGAGTGCCCGGCTTGGGCCGGACCGCGCCGTGTCCTCAGAGCCGCGGTGGAAGGGTGGGACCTCTCGCTCCCGGTCTTGTTCGACCACTTGACCGGGAGCCAGAGGTCGTGGAAAGGGGTCGCCTCCTTCTGCGAGACAGTAATGTCCCAGAAGGAGGAGGCCGAGCGGGCCCGGGAAAGAGACCCGGGCTCCGCGAGGAGGAGGATGGGGCGGGGACGTCCGCCCCCTCAGGGAGAGGTGGGAGGGCGTCGGGGTCAGTTGTAGCGGCGCGGGGGACGTCTCCCCGCGACGCAGCGGGTCCCCCGAGTGGGGGGACGGTTAGAGCAGGCATGGGGGGAGCTAACCCCTCCCCTCGGAACGCATGTGAGCTGGGAAGTGTCCTGTTGAATACTCGCGTGATCCAGGCACTTCCCATGTAGCTTAGGGCGGGCGTGTGGTTTTAGTGGGTACTCTGGGGGAGTGGATCGGCGAGCCTTGTTGGCTCGGCGACCCCCTCTTCGAGGGAGCCCCACATAACCCCGGCTCCCCCCCAGGGGGGTCGGGGTATGCGTAACGCATTTCCACACGATAAAAAAAAAAAAAGGTTAGGTTGAGAACGGTGTTGGCTTTAGGGGTGGAAACTTGGTGAAGCGACAGTGCTAGACAGGATAGTTTAGAGAAAGTTAGGACTTTTCATGAAAATTGTTTAGTTTAATATACTTAGGTGGTGGCTAGTGTTAGGACTTAATCTTAATCATAATTTTTGAAATTTATCTACGTTTTTAGGGAACCGCGTGTAGGTTATTTAGTTATTTACTGTCTAGCGATCAGCGATCTTTTCTAGTGATTGGATGCGGTGAATGTTTGTTGGTGCCGTTCTGCTGAGTGTGTGTGGTCCGTCCGCGGCTGTGTCGTGGCGTACCAGGGTGTTTAACGCGGAATCCGGATAATTCTGCAAGGGGTTCGTGTCAGAAGTCTCCGGACAAGTCCTAGGGGTTCACTGTGGAAAGTGTCCGGAGACTTAGGAAACGAGTCGTTTCGGAAGATTCCGGACGAATAAAAATAAGGAATTAGAGACCCCGATTTGGAGGGTCGGACCTCCAAGAGCTCCGCACTCTTCGGGCAGTGAAATTTTTAAGAAAATTCAAAATTTTTTCGTGTCCGGAAACTTTTGATAAGAGCTAAATAGCTCGTGGAGGAAGTCTCCAGACTCCTTTAAATTCAGTTTTTTTTTGCGGTATTAGGGTGCGCTAGACTTTTACGAGTAGGTGAACCGGAGAGTAAAAGTGGAAAGTGAATCCCGTACGTGCGAGAGTGGGGGTTATTGGAATAGTTAAGCATAATTACTGTAGTGCGAGCGTTTAAGACAATATTAGCGTGCGTGTGTAAGAAGTGTCGACGAATTTTTGTAGTTTTAGGATTGTTGTGGTTTAGGTGGAGACTTCTCCAATAAATAAGGAAAATTTCTTAATATCTTGGTGTTTTGTCAAGTAGTTTAGAACCCTTATAACAATAATACGGAAGGAAGAGGGTTCCAGGGCCCAACCCGGTACAAAATGCCGGTGGAGCATTCGCCCCACGATAAAGATCCCGGGAAAATAGATACGGGGCAGGTGAGACAAAGGTGTTATTCCCAGGGCTATTCCCAGGATAATCCGATAGAGATTGATTTGGAAAAGACCACAGGGCAAAAAAGGAAAATGGGGGACAATGGAGGAGATGAAGCGGGGGTTTCGGAGAAACCAAAATATGAGGGAAAGCGAGAATCAGGAATAGGAATTAGAGGGGATAATAGCGACTATAATAAAAGATCGAGGAAAGATGCGGATGTAGAAAGCCTTAGAACAAAATTAGAGGATCTAAGAGGAGCTCTTAAAAAAATTAAGCCAACTGCAGACGCACTAAGAACTTACTGCTGCGGGAATAAGTGCATAAAAGATGAGGTGAAGGTAAATTCGACCACGGTGGTCTTCGGAGTAGGAAGGGCTATTAAAATCATGGATGAGATAGGGAGTGTAATAGAGGGTAGAGTAGTTTTAGGAGGAAAGGGAAGTAACAAAGAAACACAGGTTACCCCCTCACTGAAAGTTAAGGATACACAAGGGTTGTATAAACACAAATTCACTCAGAGTTCTCCAGATCTGTTAATTGCAAGAAAAGATTTAGAGGTTAATGGGGCAGTAAGGAGAAACCTAGAGAGAAATCTAGAAAATGAGACGGTTCAGGGCCAGATACAAGGGGGGGGACGTATGGATAAACGCTAAAGAGAGAAAGGAGCAGGCTAGGAAAGAGAAGCTAGAAAGAAAAAGAGTGGAACAGGAAGAGAAGAGTAGGAAGATAGAAAGAGAAAAGATGGAGAGAGCAGCCAGGAAAAAATTAAACCCCCCGCCTCCTAAACCAGAGGCAATTTTAGTCAAGGCCTCAAAGGAAAGAACGTTCGCAGATTTATTTAAGGAATTAAAAACTAATGCAGGTGATAAAATCGGAGGGATCCAGACGATTAGGAAATCCAGGGGGGGTGATCTCCTTATCGAACTGCAGAAGGAAACGAGTAGCTGTGAATTTGAGAGAGTTGTTAAAGAATCGTTAGGTCCGACACAACAGACAAGGAGACTAGTACAAAGGGTTAATTACGAGATAAAGGAAATTGACCCGACCTTGGAAAAGGAGGACATACGCGAGGAACTTGCGAGGAAATTGAATCTTGACATCGAGGAGATAGAGTTTAGGAATTTGAGATACGGCTTTGGGGGAACGAAAACAGCAGTTATCTCGCTTCCTAAGACGATAGAGGGGAAAAACCTTGAAGGAAACAGAATTAGATTAGGGTTCACCTCATGTAAAATAAAGGTTGCGTTGAACATTGTTAGGTGCTTCAAGTGCCACGACTTTGGCCATATGACCTACACGTGCCCAAATAAACATTTAGAGAGCCTAGTGTGTAGGAAATGCGGTAGGGAAGGGCACGCGATCAACGAATGCCCAAACGAGAAAAGATGCATTCTATGCACTAGACTGGGAATGCGACAGGAGGACACAGTTCATGTGGCCGGGGCCATGAACTGCCCTCAATTTCGCAAATATGTGGCGCAGATAAGCGAGGGAAAGACGCAAAATTCAATATGAGGATCCTTCAGATCAATTTGAACCATGCCAAGCTGGCTCATAATTTATTATACCAGACGGCAATACAATTAGAGGTGGATCTGGTCTTAATCTCGGAACCATTACGTAATCCGGGTAGTTGGATCTTCACAGAAGGAACCAGCAACGCGGCAATATGGGTTACGGGAAACAGGGGATTAAAAAATCAGGAGGACGGAAACGTTCAGAGAGAAGATTTTGTGGCTGTCAGAATAGGCCAAATGACGGTAATCAGCGTATATATGTCCCCGAATGTTTCCCCGGAGATGTATGCCAAAAAACTAGATAAATTGGAGAGCTTCATCAAAAAGGAAAGAAAGGGGGGTAGGAAGATTATAGTAGGGGGGGACTTTAATGCAAAGTCGCCTGCATGGGGTCCAAAGAACAAAGTACGAAAGGCACGCAAACGCTCGAAATGCTTTTGGACCAAAATCTACATCCGGTAATACCCATAGGAGGACCGACATTCGAGAGGAGAAACGCGTCATCCGTGATAGACTTTGTGGCCTCCTCTCCTGAAATCCAGGAGGGAGGGAAGCTTTTGTGCAAGGTGCTCAGGAAGGAATCGGGCTCAGACCATAAATATTTACTGACGGAAGTAGAGATGGAAATTGTAGGTAACTTGGAGAACCCGAGAATTTGCAGATGGAAAGTAACCCCACAAGGACTAATGAAGCTCGGTAGGGTGCTTGATAGACGCCTGCAAGAAGGGAATTTGGTAGGTGTAGATACTATGGACCAAACCCAGATCGAGGGAATGCTGAAACTTTTACCAGAAGTATGTGACGAAGCGCTGGAAAAAACGGGACAGAGGAGAACAAAACGAGAGAACCCTTGGTGGAACAAGGAGATTGAAGCAGAAAGAAAGAAAGCGCAGAGCTTAAGAAGACAAAAGCAAAGAGCGAACAAAAAAGGGTCGGTGGACGAGGCGGAGGCGCTATATGCGCTATATAAACACACTAAAAAAGAGCTCAATAAATTGATTCTAAAAGCGAAAGATAAAAGCTGGGACGATCTATGTAATACAATAGAAAAGGATGTGTGGGGAAAACCCTACAAATCCATAATGAAGAGGGTGAAAGGGGTCACCCCACCCCCTGCTCTATCTGGACAAGTTGCTGAAAAGGTAATGCTTGGTTTATTTCCGCAGGAATATATTGAGGAGAGGACTAACCCTGGAACAGGAGCAGCATGTGAACGCAGACACAGCGGAGGACAGGAGGTGAGAAGCTCGGAGGAGGACTTCCCGAAGATTACCACGATTGAAATTCAGAAGGCAGGGAAGCTGTTAAAGGCTGGAAAGGCGGCTGGTACGGATGGAATGCCGCCGGAAGCAATCAACGCGATCCTGACAGTGAGACCTGATTGCTTCGCAGCAATGTTTAACGGAATTATGAAGAGCAGCAACATTCCAGAGCAGTGGAAAAGAGCGAGAACCATCCTTTTAAGAAAGCAAGGTAAGGACCCAGCTTCCCCCTCCGCTTACCGCCCAATTTGTATTATAGATGCGGCTGCCAAGCTCCTGGAGTATGTCCTGAAAGGAAGAATGCTGGACCACATGGGAACAACCCCATATAGACTGGAGCAGTATGGCTTTTGTAAAGGAAAGTCTACTGTCCACGCTATGGATTTCCTCAAGAAACAAATAGATGAGGCTTCCAAACATTTCAGGTACGCAGCTGTAGCGGCATTAGACGTTAAAAACGCGTTTAACTCCCTCGACTGGCAGAAAATCTTAGAGGAAATGGAGGAAAGAAGAATGCCAATGTACCTAAAGGCACTAATTCGGGACTACTTCAGGGGCAGGGTAGTAACGTACCAGTCTACCGAAGGGCAGGTGAGCACTGTAATGCGGAGGGGGGTTCCACAGGGGTCAGTTTTAGGGCCACTGCTCTGGAATATGGTTTACGATGGGCTGCTGAAAAGACCACTTCCTCCGCTGTGTATCAGAAGAGCGTTTGCGGACGATGTGGTCATCATGGCCCAGAGCAGAAATCTGTTGAAATTAAAAAGGAATTTAGAAGACATTATAGAGGACACAAAAAACTGGATGGCATCAGCAGGGCTAGACCTGGCGGAACAAAAAACCGAGGTCATGATGGCAAACCGTAAGGAACTACCTGAGGGCTTCTGTTTCAGGGTTGGTAATGCGGAGATAAATCCGGAGAAAACATTGAAATATCTAGGAGTAATTTTTGACAACCAGAGACTCTTTATTAAGCACATGGAGACGGCAACAAACAAGGCAATTAAAACGATGGCGGCATTGAGCAGATTGATGACAAACCAAATGAAGACGTCCCAGAAAGCTAGGAAATTGTTTTATCTGACAATGGAGGCGACCGTCCTATATGGGGCACCGATTTGGAGCGCAACGGCAAACAAAGTGTTCACAACGAACGCGCTAAGAAGGACGCAGAGAATGGGACTTGCTAGAATCGCAGCGGCCTATAAAACGGTTCCAGTGGACACCCTATGTGTACTGACGGGAATACCTCCATGGGACGTAAAGGCAGACGAAAGAAGGGTAATTTTTGAATGGGAGAATTACTTTCTAAATTTCCAGCACGAGGAGATGGGAGGGAATAGAACTAGGTACACTGGGACAAGGAGTAGACAAGGGTCCTTCAGGGAGGAAGAGGAAGACGAAGAATTCGAGGAAGAAACGATAGAGGATCTTCCGGACTTAGGCCAAATGGAAAGATCTGTGGTAGCAGGAGACGATGAAGAAGGGAGGACAAAAACAATCAAGAACGAGATAAGGAAAATTGCAAAGCAAAGGACGATGGGAAAGTGGCAGGCTAAATGGGAAGCGGCCACCGTAGGAAGGAAAACCTATCAACTAATTCCAGACATAGAAGGGTGGATTAATAGAAAGCATGGTGACCTTGATTTTTATGTAACACAGGCACTAACCGGACATGGGGTATTCAATACCTTCAGACATAGGATAGGGAAGGCCCAGAACCCGGCTTGCTGGCATCACCCAGAGGTGGAGGACGACCCAGAGCACACCTTCATCGATTGCGACCAATGGGACGTCGAGAGAAGTAGCCTGATAGAAAAACTGGGGCTGGAAGAGGGTGTATTATCAATGAAGAAGTTAGTAGAGGAAATGCTTCGTAGTGAGAGCGGCTGGAGGGCGGTCAAAGGATTTTTTAAGGCCATCTTGACCAAAAAGGAAGTAGAAGAGAGAAGAAGAGAGAGGAGGAGTAGGGAATCCGATCACGAGTAGTGATAAGTTAAGTATAGACAATAGGTTACTTTAGAGATTCAATTTCGAGCAGTCACATACTCTGTTCTTTCCGCCGTAGATTTCCGAGTTGAAGGAGGGGTCGGGACGGAGGGGGAACCCCCATTTGGCCATCGTCTCCGGGGAAGGGGAGAGAGGAAGCGAGATTCCAGCCTATCCTGTGTGAGAAGCTTCAACAGCGGGTCCAGGTCGGCCGGAGGACAAGCAGAATTCAGAACCAACACCGGGGAGGCGTGGGTGATCGGGGGATCTCTTCTCCTCTCCGCCCCCGACCCCTCTGGATGCAAGGAGACGGCGTGTGAGGATGGATGCGGACTGCTCAGCTAGAGAAGAAAGAAGTAAACCGAAGTAGATTTCAGCAAAGAATCGTTTCAGGCGTATATTAAGAAATGGAAAGTTGAATCCTTGTAAAAATAAGTAAAATAACGCAAACTCACTCTCGCACGGCTACTAGTAGTTTATAACAAGTATAGAGTATAGACGTTGAAGCGAATAATAGGTTATATTGTAATACGAGCAGAGCATTGTCTCGCCAGGGTAGGGTACTAGAAGGAAGAGGCAGTAAAGAAGGGACGTCAGAGAAAGAGAGAAAAGAAAGAGAGAGAGAGAGGGCGTAGGTCGTAGTCCAAGGGAACCTGAAACAAAGAAAAAGAAAAAGAAAAATTCATTAGTAGTAAATGGGGAGGCATGTACGCGTATGCATATGAGAATATGCAGGCGGGTACATGCACCCTCATAAGATAGAATTCTTACCAAATGATGAACCTGAAATGAGAATTAGACGCAAGGATAGGGAGTGATGTGGAGAGGATAACCATAGAACTGAAGGTTTTAGGGAACGCTTAGGGAGGAGCAGGAAATTTACTCTTAAAGTAAAGGTTAAAATAAAATAAATTCAAATAGAAGGCAACTATTTTATTTAGTGCAGCAAAGAATACAGACGAAAGTAGATATAAAGTATGTGAATACAGAAGAGAAAGTACAAAGTTAATCAAGAGGTATGGGGGCCCCTTCAAGGGAGATGCAAGCCTCCCAGCGGGCGGGTAACTCTTCGAGAATGCCTCGAGAATAGAATGATCGGGGTTGACCCCTGATATATCGCATAAAGTGGTCACAGATATCGTCGACCCCCTGATCTCTCATGTGAATCTGAGTACGACGATAACGGCGATACTGAGAAAAAAGATAGAAGTCGGTAGGGGAGAGATCTGGAGAACGGGGCGGATGTGTTAACACTTCGATACCCCTCTCCTCGTATCTCTCCTGTGCAACATCAGAAGTATGAAGGGTAGCCCCATCCTGTAATAACATAGGTGGGCCACTGTTGGGACATAGCATTCTAAAAGCATCAAGGGCGTGATCAAGTAGGGTTGCATGTACGGCGCCCGTTAAGAAAGAATCGGGTGGGAATCGATGACAGCGTAAGACCCCCGCGCTACACCACCACACGCTGATCTTCTGACGAAGGGGAGCGGGGCGAGGTGCTGGGGGCGGGAGGTCCGCCTGAGGCGGACGAGGGCGCCAATACCGGAGGGGGTTGTGTCCCTCGTAAATGAGCCAGAGATCATCGCAAGTTATAATGCGTTGAAGAAAAGAAGGGTCGTCCTCGTTGCGGAGTAGCAACTCCACACAGGACTCGACCCGAGCTTCAAGTCGCTCGATAGTGAGTATATACTCGTACCCTGAGGCGCGGTTCCTACGAAAGTTCAACTCCCGTAGGCGACGCATTATTGTAGTGGTGCTTACACCGACACGCTCCGCAAGCTCAACCAAAGTGAGCTGGGGGGCTTGCTGGATTTGGGCGATTAGAAAGCTGGCATCAAGTTGGTGCACAGGCGGTCGGCCACTCCGGGGGCGGTCCCCAATGTCGTTACGACCGGCACGATACTGCGCGTACAAACAATAGAGCTGGGAGCGTGATATGACCTCCCCATAGGCGCGGGTGATTTTCTGCAGGGCGACCTTAGGCTCCTCCCCTGTAGCATACATCGTATGGACTATGGCGCGTACCCTCTCTCTGGATAGGCCACTAGATGAATCCTATTACAGGACAGAAAAAGAAAGAAAGGAAATCAATTCCAGTAACGTGATGAAATATAATATAGGCAGTTAATATAAAAAAGAGAAAGAAGTACCTGCGGCGAGGAAGGGCCTGGAGAGGATCGTCTCGATCCGGACGAAGTGGAAGGCATCTCCTCAGCCATAATAAGGTAGTTAGAGTCTGAAAAAGGAGAAAATAAAGATTATTAGGACATGTACATGTAAGTAGATAATAATGTAAAACATATGTAAGAATGGATGAAAGAGGAGAGAAGAAGAAGCGTGTAAGAAAGCGTTAGTTGATATAGGGCGCTTCGTACTGTAAATATACTGAATTGTTACAAGGCGGCGAAGTGACCGGTACTAAACAGCGTGACTATGAAACAAAAGGTGACCGAACAATGTGAACGTGACGTCTCTTCGCAGAGGCTTGTTCGTTTGTTTATTACTAGTGATTCTAGAGGTTTAAAAGAAAAGTAAATACCTCTGCGAGGAAACGAGTGCGTGGAGGTCAAGTGAGAATGCGGAAAGGTATAAACACACAGGTCACAACTGACAAATTTCAAAAGTGTACGGTGAAACGGAGCCAAGTTCGAGAAAGGAGACAAAGAACAGTACAGGGGAAGGGGAGAGAGCTCGATCCATAAAGCAAGTGGAGGAACCCGATACGAACCAGAACGGTGTTGGCTTTAGGGGTGGAAACTTGGTGAAGCGACAGTGCTAGACAGGATAGTTTAGAGAAAGTTAGGACTTTTCATGAAAATTGTTTAGTTTAATATACTTAGGTGGTGGCTAGTGTTAGGACTTAATCTTAATCATAATTTTTGAAATTTATCTACGTTTTTAGGGAACCGCGTGTAGGTTATTTAGTTATTTACTGTCTAGCGATCAGCGATCTTTTCTAGTGATTGGATGCGGTGAATGTTTGTTGGTGCCGTTCTGCTGAGTGTGTGTGGTCCGTCCGCGGCTGTGTCGTGGCGTACCAGGGTGTTTAACGCGGAATCCGGATAATTCTGCAAGGGGTTCGTGTCAGAAGTCTCCGGACAAGTCCTAGGGGTTCACTGTGGAAAGTGTCCGGAGACTTAGGAAACGAGTCGTTTCGGAAGATTCCGGACGAATAAAAATAAGGAATTAGAGACCCCGATTTGGAGGGTCGGACCTCCAAGAGCTCCGCACTCTTCGGGCAGTGAAATTTTTAAGAAAATTCAAAATTTTTTCGTGTCCGGAAACTTTTGATAAGAGCTAAATAGCTCGTGGAGGAAGTCTCCAGACTCCTTTAAATTCAGTTTTTTTTTGCGGTATTAGGGTGCGCTAGACTTTTACGAGTAGGTGAACCGGAGAGTAAAAGTGGAAAGTGAATCCCGTACGTGCGAGAGTGGGGGTTATTGGAATAGTTAAGCATAATTACTGTAGTGCGAGCGTTTAAGACAATATTAGCGTGCGTGTGTAAGAAGTGTCGACGAATTTTTGTAGTTTTAGGATTGTTGTGGTTTAGGTGGAGACTTCTCCAATAAATAAGGAAAATTTCTTAATAAAAAAAAAGGTTAGGTTAGGTTAGGTTAGGTTGGGGTCCTAGGCTCTGTGGCGCCTACAGTGGAGACTCTGATCCACTGTCGGTCCGTACTCTCTATTTGAGGGTTGTCACAGAGCTAAATCCTCTCGCTCCACCTCCTCGTGGTGGACCCTGGGGCACGGCACTGATGTATACCAGTGTCGTGTGCTAACGGAGCGAGGGGTGAGTGGGTGCACTGACGGATCTCTGTATGGCAGTACAAAAACGAACGCAGTGCACCCCAGGGCCGGCTTTACATATGACGACGGAAGGGCACGTGGGAGAATTTTTTCATAATGGCTACCCCTAAGTTCCCTTCAGATTTGGTTTACGGTGCAGGGGAGGGATACCCCAGTACCGGCGGTGGGGACGTTGTCGCGCGAGCGTCCCCGGCGTCGTCATCCGGCAATCGCGAGCTCGGGTTGGTGGACCCCTTGGCCACCCGAGAAGTAATGGCGACAAGCGATGCCTCCGTGAGCGGAGTTGCCCCTCATGCCTCAAGCATGGGGGAGGTCCCAGAGATGGGTGTGGCATCTGCCATTGCCACCCCATCTCTGGACGTAGACGTGGAAGGAGCAGGGAGCTCGACGGTAGTGGTGGGCCTAGTAACCCGACTATCGTCTAGGACTGCAGGGACCGGCGGGAAGAAAGGTGGCGCGGGGCAATTAATCGTCATTGACGATGCCTCCGACGACACCGAGATTCCCGAGCTCGACCTGCCGTGGACGGGAGGCGTCCACTTAACGCCGTGGGAGGGCTCCGATGGGGCGTCGGGGTCTGGGAGGTCCAACAAACGGAGCAGGCGGGACCTCTCGGATTCGGAGGAGGAACAGGGCACGGGGAGCCGGAAAACCGGGAAGAAGTCCGGAAACCCCTCCACCACATCGAGAAAGAAGGACTCTACCCCGTCTGTGGAAGTGATGGCCACGACGATCAGCGGCCTCTCCACGGGCGACATTATTCAGGAGTTCCTGGAGAAAGTCCGCCTCGTGGAGAGGACAGCCCTAAAAAGCGGCAACCTGAAGGGCACATACGTGCGCGACCTGAAATGGCCCGCTCGGTATGCCGAGGCGGCGCTACCAGAGATAGTGGAGAGGGGGGGAAAGACCCGACGCGCCCCCAGCGCCGCCCTGCCTGTTGCCGCCCCCTCCCATCCCCCGCGGGACTCGGATGCCAGAGTGCAAACTCTGCTCAGGCAGAATGAGTCTCTGCGGGAGACGGTGAAGGGGCTGAAGGCCACAATCGAGGCCATACGGTTGGAGATGATGGCATGGACCGAAGGGGGCGGGTTCTCTCTCGTTCCCTCCTGGGGAGGGAAGAGTGTACTGAGCACCTGCCCCAGAAACTCGGGGTCCAACTCCTCTGTAATGGGGGGCGCCCACGGGCGGAGCATGTTCAGTACCGCTTTGTAGGCGCGCCCCCATGGATCCCTTTGCAGGGATCCGAGGAGCTCATCCCAGGCCGCGGCCTTTGCAGCGGCAATTGCACGCTGCAGAGCCATACGGGCCGCCCTATACTCTGAATAAAGGGCGGCCACTCTCGCCTCGTCGACGCCTCCAACTCGATGGCGTCGACGTGCGCGGGTGTACTGGCGTGGGGCGCGGACGCACGTGTCCCTCACGTCCGCAATTTGGCCCGACCACCAGTACGCTGACTTTTTCAGGGGGTGCCTACCGGCCCGGGGCATCGAAGCGTCGCAAATCGACTTCATGATGCCCCGTAACCATGACACCCCCTCGTCAGTTCCGCGCTCCCTGGGTTCGACCCAGGAATAGGCGAGAGCTGTGGCTCTCAGGACGTCCTCGTCCAGTCGCTGCAGCGCCCATTTCACGGGCGCTGCGTGGGTGCTACTACTACGGGGGGGCACATCCGCCTGTTGCTGGGTGGCCTCCACCTCCATGGTGATATGGAGGTGGTCGGAGAGCGACTCCCAGTCCGTGGCCACCCGCCAGGCGGATACACGGCGTACGGCAACGGGGGTGGCCCAAGTCAAATCGACTATGGACCACCCGTTCCACCGCACGCACGTGGGTACGGAGCCCCGGTTCACCAACCGGAGCTCCATGCCCCCCGCCCAGACTTCAAGGGCCTCGCCACGAGAGGTGGTCCTGGGGTTTCCCCAAACAGTGGACTTCGCGTTGAAGTCCCCCAAGACCAGCATTGGACCGGCTAGGTGAGGAGTGATCATCACCCTTAGCCGGTCCAAATACCACTCGAACTCGGCGAGGCTGCAGTTGGGCGATATGTAGCAACCCGCGACTAGCAACCTTCCCCACTTATAGAGCACAACCCCTCGGCCCCGTTCGACCACGGAGCCGGGGGGGAAATTCCCGCCCTTACGGGCCCAGATTGCCACGGAACCCCCCTCGTCCCCTACCCAAGGGGAAGAGTCGGGGACGGCGTAGGGCTCCGTGACAACGGCCAACCCGACCTGTCTCTCCGCCAGGCCATGGACAAACAAGTCTTGGGCCTGGCGGGAGTAGTTCAGGTTGGCCTGCACGACCGGGATCGTCCTGGGCATTATTGTGCAGTTGACGCTCCCGGCTCGGCCACCTCAGGTTCGGGTGGCTTTGGGGGTGGAGGAGGGTCCACCTCCATGTCCACGTCAACCCCTCGACGACCACCAATGTATCATCTGCATAGCAGATCAGGTGGACGCCGAGGGGAAGGTTAGCCCGCAGCACCGCGTCAAACGCGAGTAGCCACAGGAGCGGTCCGAGGATCGACCCCTGTGGCACTCCGCGGCGCATTTCCTACCTTTGAATGCTACCGTCCCGGCCCGGATACTCAAACCACCTGTCCCTCAGGTATTCCCGGATAACATCCTTGAGGAGGCGGGGGGCCTCCTCGCGGGCATGACTCCCCTGCATCTCATGGCGGTGGAGCGGGCAACTACTTACCAAATTGCTTGCTCCATCCGCCGTGGGGAGTTATGCCCCGAGGGGGAGGAGGTCGAAGTGCTGAGGCGCCAGGCCCGACAGGACATCCTGGTCCGATGGCGGGAGGAAATCTCTTCCGTCGACTCGGGCCGGCCAATTGTCCGGGCACTCCTGCCCGTTCTGGAGGAATGGTGCAGGAGTCGGGTAAGGCTCACCTACCCTGTGACGCAGGTGCTCTCCGGGCACGGATGCTTCGGGGAGTATCTGTGTCGCATCGGGAAGGAACCGACGCCGCAGTGCCACCACTGCGAGGAGGCCCAGGACTCTGCGCGGCATACGCTGGAGGAATGTCCAGCGTGGTCGGCGCCGCGCAGAGACCTAAGGGGCGTTATCGGGATGGACCTCTCGTTGCCGGTCGTGGTCGACCACATGATCGGCAGCGAGAGGTCAAGAGCAGCGTTTGCCTCCTTCTGCGAGATTGTGTCTCGAGCTGGGGCTCGGGGCACCCAGCCGAGCGACCCCAGGGATGGGGGACACCGTGTGGTTGACCCGCACGGGGTCCAAATGGTTTAGGTTTTGATTGGGGGGAGCTTCACTCCCCCCCGGGACAGGGGCTTTAAGCCGGGGCTGGAGATGGTCGGTCGCATTCGTTATCGAGATCCCGACCACCTCCAACTTAGCTCAGGGAGGTCACCGTAGGTTTTTTAGTGGGTAGGTCTGGTCCCTTCTGGAACAGACGAGTCCCACATAACCCTGTCTCTCCCCCAGGAGGGCGGGGTACGCGTAAAGCGTTTTTCGTACGTTAAAAAAAAAGGTTAGGTTAGGTTAGGTTAGGTTCCCCCCGCTCGACGGATCCGGGGGATGGGGCTTGTCGTGGCCGCCGCAAAGACCGAGGCCATATGGTTGTACCAACCATCTCGGACGCGGCGGCCGCCCCAAGGATTCCGGATCCGGGTCGTGGATACCCTCGTCGAGGTCGGGCCCACCATGAAGTATCTGGGCCTGACCATCGACAGTCGCTGGCGTTTCGAAGAGCATTTCGAACTCCTGGCCCCCCGACTCGAAAAGACAGCGACCGCGCTTTCGCGGTTGCTGCCCAATATCGGGGGGCCGCAGTTGAGTGTACGCCGCCTCTACATAGGAGTGGTGCGGAGCATTGCCCTGTATGGGGCACCCGTGTGGCACCGCTCGCTTGAGGCCAGCCGACGCAGCGTCGCGCAACTTGGAGAGAGTGCGGCGTCGGCTGTCCCTGCGGGCCATACGGGGATACCGCACCGTCTCGACAGAGGTGGCGGGCCTCCTGGCCGTGGTTCCTCCCTTCCATCTGGTGGCGGCGGAGCGGGCGATCGTATACCGGATCGCCTGCGAATCCCGCCGCCCCCCTGGGGAGGAGCTGACGGCCGCGGAGGAGGAGCAGTTCCAAGTGCGGAGACGCCAGGCCCGTGCGGACGTGTTCGGGCGATGGAGACGCCTGCTTGCGTCCTCGACGCGTCCGACAGTTCGGGCCCTCCTGCCCATGTTCGATACATGGTGCGGGAGGCGAGTGGGGTTGACCTTCCGCCTCACGCAGGTGCTCACCGGACACGGCTGTTTCGGTGAGTATCTGGTAAGGATGGGGCGGGAGCCAGCGGCGCAGTGCCACCACTGCGGCGAGGAGGTGGACACGGCGCAACATACACTCGAGGAGTGCCCGGCTTGGGCCGGACCGCGCCGTGTCCTCAGAGCCGCGGTGGAAGGGTGGGACCTCTCGCTCCCGGTCTTGTTCGACCACTTGACCGGGAGCCAGAGGTCGTGGAAAGGGGTCGCCTCCTTCTGCGAGACAGTAATGTCCCAGAAGGAGGAGGCCGAGCGGGCCCGGGAAAGAGACCCGGGCTCCGCGAGGAGGAGGATGGCGCGGGGACGTCCCCCACGCCGTCGTGCGACGTCCGCCCCCTCAGGGAGAGGTGGGAGGGCGTCGGGGTTAGTTGTAGCGGCGCGGGGGACGTCCACCCCCCGACGCAGCGGGTCCCCCGAGTGGGGTGACGGGGACTGGGGGGAGGGCGCGGGGAGTGTTCCCCTCCCCGCGTCAACTTATGCCTCCCCCTCCCGGGGGGCTGGGGTTCCGTTAGCGGTGCGGGGTGTTCGCGCCCCGCGCCGTCGTGTGCCCCCTCGTAGGGGAGCGGCGGATGGAGGGGCCGGGGGCGTGAGCTGACCCCGGTCCCCGGGGGGGAGTAAATCTCCCCCCGAGTTGGCCCGGCACCCCGAGACGATAGTGGAGGGGTGCCGGCCACCCCCCGGACGCTAGTTCCGGGGGAGGGCGCGTGGGGGGTGGGGTGGGGAGGGTCGGGGCGTCGGATGCGCCTCCGACGACCCTTTCTTACCGGTGTCGGCGCCTTCCTGCCTTGGCCGGGCGAGGACCCTCGGGTCCACCGCTCGAGCAGGGCAGAAAGGCTCCGGGAGCTGTGGGTGGACCGAGCTGGGGCTCGGGAAGCCCAATCCGAAGGCTCCAGGGATGGGGACACCGGGCGGGTCCCTCCGCCCGGGGTCCGGTTAGAGCAGGCATGGGGGGAGCTAACCCCTCCCCTCGGGATGCATGTGAGCTGGGAAGTGTCCTGTTGAATACTCGCGTGATCCAGGCACTTCCCATGTAGCTTAGGGCGGGCGTGTGGTTTTAGTGGGTACTCTGGGGGAGGGGATCGGCGAGCCTTGTTGGCTCGGCGACCCCCTCCTCGAGGGAGCCCCACATAACCCCGGCTCCCCCCCAGGGGGGTCGGGGTATGCGTAACGCATTTCCACACGATAAAAAAAAAAAAAAAAGGTTCCCCCCGCTCGGGGACCTAGGGATATGGGGCTCTCCAATGGTGACTCTGATCTATTGGAGGGTATGACTACAGTGGTGGTGGTCCATATCCTAAATCCTCTTGCTCCACCTCCACGTGGTGGTCCCTGGGGCACACTGCGGTGTGTGCTAACGGAGCGGGGGGTTACACAGGCACTCCCCGCTCTTTTTACTGCGTGCTTCTCACGCAAGAGGGCAGTGCCGGTGTACTGAGTGAATGTGTATGTATGCATGTGTGTGTGCGTGGGCTGTGGCCGACTCACGGTGGATATTCCTCGTAGACTAAACAAGGGAGGAGTAGTAGCCTCCCGACCGGGGCTGAGGGATATGTCTGTACCTGACCTCTGCGCGTGGTAACACGTGCATGTTCAATGTGGGAAAACCGCTACCCTCAGCTGTCTGGAGCCTATGCGGGGGTTGAAGTCGTGAGATCGGGCGCAGGGATGGAGGATTACCTGGCGAGTATTTCCTCATACCCTGAGCGCTGGGGGGTAAACCAGCGCACCGTCTAGCCTGAGGTTGCGGGAAAATCCGGTTCGGACCCGGTGCCTTCCTTCGATAGGGGTGAGGATAAACCTTTAACATAAGAATGGCGCGGGCCTATCCCGTTTAAACTTCAATTAGAGTCATTAAAACCACATTGATAGGCTTGGCCAGCTGACAAGTCGCTTCTCGACTTCAGTGTTGATTAACTAGGGCAAATCTCTGGCGGGGATAGTACCTCTACTGCGGTAGGGGTCCCATAGTGGGCGTACCGTCATAAAACTAAAATATATATTAGCCATGGCAGGCATTACAAACACAAACAAAAACAAGAATGATAAAGAAAATACAAAAAAAAAATCAAGAAGACCTCGAAGAAAAAGATGACGTTGTGGTCGATATATCGGAGAAGATTATTGAAATCTCCGACTATACCCACGATTCACGTGAACTCGCTGGGATGGACGAAGGAAGCGAAATCATGCCTCACACGTCCACTCCCTTCAAACTGGCTACAGAAGACAGAGACACAGCTTTCACCCCTAAAAAGGTGCTCGCTAGGAGCCCAACAAGCTCCACAACTATAAAAGTTCCTAAAGAGACCAAGCAAAACTCACCTACTAATACAGGAAGGCAACGATCACGGTCAGACTCTGACCTTATTGAAGTAGTGGAAGAGATGGAAACGCTCGACTTCGAATTTGAACACGAGTCCCTATCCCCTGAACAGCAGAGGAAAAGAAAGAGGATTACGAACAAAACAGATATCACATCTAATAACAACATAAACTCAAACATAAAAAACCTGGCAGATGCACTGAAAGACCTTTCCGGACTAGTTAAAGGACGGGAAGGCATCAGACTAGAGGTTAAATCAGCAATAACCAGGACAATTAAAATTTTTAATGGGATGCAACATGCGATTAAAAATTCATATACCAGAGACCTCTCACCCAGTATAGGTAAACCAAGGAAAACAGAAGAAGTACTTACCAGAACAGATCGAACCAAGAAGTCCCCGGAGACACAGACAATCGGCACTCAAACAGGAAACCCAGATGAACTGGATACTGAAGAGTTGAAAACCTGGAAAAATAAAGAAATCAAATACGAAGACTTCTGCTCTCTTCAAGAGAGAAGATGGATCAAGGACACTTACCATCGTACACATATGAGCAGCGCCAACATAATGAGTGCTAGAGACACCGACCTAGCCTGCTTTGTACCGGCGGATTTTAAGGTGGATAAAGGAAACAGCAAGGTCATCCTTGAGAAGTATCAAGGGCAAGAGGATATGAAGGAGCAATCCCCCATCCGAGGCTCGGTGGTATACCTGGTTGTAGCCACATGCCTCCCGGGTAAGAAAGGCAGTCCGGGATCGAGAATATTGGGTGAAAAATTTATATTCCACCTGATAGACAGAGACAAGACCGAGACCCCCTCAAACCATCAGCACATATTTGATGCGCTGAAAGAGTTAAAGGACGCAGCCCTAGAGAACGGAAGGCAGAAGATTGCAATTGCCCTAGACTCATTGGATCTTAACACGCTAAGAAAAATGGTGGAAATCATCTTTATAAACACCAATATAGATATCACTATACATAGTGATAGCTATAAAAAAGAAGCCACAAAATCACGACCGGGGCATGAAACTGTCCTTACAAATGCCGGCACAAAGACCTTTGCTGAAACGCTCAAGACACTTAAAAATGAAATCAACATAGACAAGGAAGGCTACTCGGTCTCAGGCGTGAGGGCAAGTAAGAACGGTCATGTCTTGGTTGATATTAAAGGCGACCCATCCAAGGCAATAAGCTTCAGCAACCTTGTCAATACCAGGATAGCGGGTGCCAGAGCACTATCAGGCCCGAAAAGGGCACTACATAAGGTCCTTCACCTTAAATAACTGGAGGGTGATGCCACTGTAGATAATATAAAGGAGGCCGTAGTAGCTGCCCTGCCGTAGACCACTGCAGATAGCATTATGGTCAAAGCACTCCGCCCAGCTTTTGCTGGTAGACAAAATGCTACCCTTATCGCACCTACAGAGATAGCAGAAAAGCTTCTGGAGAAACGCACATTGCGCGTAGGCTGGGGCTGGTGTAGGGTCATCGAAAGGGAGGAGGTGACCCAATGCTTCCGATGCCGAGAATTTGGTCACATAACCAGAAACTGTCAGGGACCTGACAGGTCGAAGCTATGCAGACGATGTGGAGCAGAGGGGCATAATGCCACGCAATGCCAGAACCCGGAGAAATGTATGGTCTGTTCGACAGAGGGACACCGAGACGGCAGTCTCAGATGTCCTGCCTACCGTAAGGCCCTTGAAACACGACGTAAAGCAGCCTATAAAGAAAAAGAGGCGGCCAAAGGCAACAATAGAGATAGAGTCCCAGATATCAGGAAATCACCAACACAAACAAAACAAATACAAACACAAATAAACGCTTAGAGAGAAAAAAGGAAAGGGTACATACAAAGGGCCTAGCCGATTAAGATGGTCAAAACTGCCCTTAGAGCTTTTTCAACGGCTATTGAACCATTCGAAAGCTTGCCAAGAAAAACCCCTCTGAGTAAAATTTCAGCCCTCTAGCTTGCCCGTGAGGGTAGTTACAGGGAAAAATAGATTTTGCGGTTTTCGGCGCATTTTCCGGTCTAAAATGCGTTCTAAAATTCTGAAAAAAATGTGACACATTCTGGATCCCAAGGCGCATTTTTGAGAATTTTTTCAGATTTTTTTGTTTCAAACTGTGGTCGTAAAAAATGAAAAACCTCAAAAAAATCGGAAAAATATTTTTTTCTCAAAAATATGAAAACATGCTATTTTGCTGTTTGGTTCCCTGATAAAGTACTATAACAGGCAATGTTGTCAATTTTTTTTAGATTTTTTGTTCGGCTGCATCATTGTCAAAAACAATAAAAACCGAATTTTTTCGACGTTTTTGCTGTGAGGAGGAAAGTTACACTTGTTGGCTTTACCGTGTGCGTATATTAAGTAATTTTTAGCGTTATTACACTGAAACAAGCAATTATTTTACCTAAAAAATGTGATTTGAGAGAAAGAAAAAATTGTATTCTGTGCGATATATACCAGAATGTTCGCAACGCTTACAACATCGCCGGTTGGCACCGCGGTTAAGGCGTCCGACTACGGAGCGGATACTCTGGGGTTCGAATCCTGTCGATAGTGGTTTTTTTTCCATACGTCAAACTTTATTTTTTCAATTTCTTATTATGTATATGGTTTACTCATACGAGTTTAACAATGTTTTTTTAATGTTTTAAAAATATTTAAGAAACATTTTTAAGCAAAATACATACAAAAATAGTTTTGGATCATAAAAAGTATTATAAAACTCCAGCATAATGCATGTACCGTCGACGGTCAACTCTGTTCTCAGTGCCTATAAAATCCCGCATTCTGCCCACAATTATAAAAGATAAGTCTATTTCTATCAACTCCATACAAATATTTACTTTTATGAGAAATAAATAATTCTGTAATTAACAGGTCACGTAAAAACAGCAGCTAATTGGCTAACAATGACAACTCGGAAGAACAGCTGCTATATATACTTCTTTCTATTTTACCCGTTTCTACAAATTCCGAAAGGCCTAGAAACTATATTCATGATTTTTAATGTTAAAAATGTTAAACAGGACCGCCATGATGAACATATACAATTAGAGAATCAAGGAAATAATAGATACTCCAAAACTATTTTTGTATGTATTTTACTTAAAAATATTACTTAAATATTTTTAAAACATTAAAAAAATATTGTTAAACTCACATGAATAAACCACATAATAAGAAATTGGAAAAATATAGTTTGATGTACGGAAAATACGCGCAGCTATTAGTAAGGGAAATAATAACCACCCTCCCAAAAAGATAAGATTCCTTGCAGGCCAGTTTTTACGACGGTCATTGTATTCTTCGTAGCTGATTATTGCGCGACCAGAATCATAAACTAATATAAACGTGGTAAAAATTAACTACCTCAGTACCTGCTATGTACTGTCATATTGTCCTTTCCCGTTCGGATGGAAGGCCAGGGAAAACGGTCAACTCCAGGTTTTTATAGGCACTGAGAACAGAGTTGACCGTCGACGGTACATGCATTATGCTGGAGTTTTATAATACTTTTTATGATCCAAAACTATTTTTGTATGTATTTTGCTTAAAAATGTTACTTAAATATTTTTAAAACATTAAAAAAACATTGTTAAACTCGTATGAGTAAACCATATACATAATAAGAAATTGAAAAAATAAAGTTTGACGTATGGAAAAAAAACCACTATCGACAGGATTCGAACCCCAGAGTATCCGCTCCGTAGTCGGACGCCTTAACCGCGGTGCCAACCGGCGATGTTGTAAGCGTTGCGAACATTCTGGTATATATCGCACAGAATACAATTTTTTCTTTCTCTCAAATCACATTTTTTAGGTAAAATAATTGCTTGTTTCAGTGTAATAACGCTAAAAATTACTTAATATACGCACACGGTAAAGCCAACAAGTGTAACTTTCCTCCTCACAGCAAAAACGTCGAAAAAATTCGGTTTTTATTGTTTTTGACAATGATGCAGCCGAACAAAAAATCTAAAAAAAATTGACAACATTGCCTGTTATAGTACTTTATCAGGGAACCAAACAGCAAAATAGCATGTTTTCATATTTTTGAGAAAAAAATATTTTTCCGATTTTTTTGAGGTTTTTCATTTTTTACGACCACAGTTTGAAACAAAAAAATCTGAAAAAATTCTCAAAAATGCGCCTTGGGATCCAGAATGTGTCACATTTTTTTCAGAATTTTAGAACGCATTTTAGACCGGAAAATGCGCCGAAAACCGCAAAATCTATTTTTCCCTGTAACTACCCTCACGGGCAAGCTAGAGGGCTGAAATTTTACTCAGAGGGGTTTTTCTTGGCAAGCTTTCGAATGGTTCAATAGCCGTTGAAAAAGCTCTAAGGGCAGTTTTGACCATCTTAATCGGCTAGGCCCTTTATATATATTTTTACTAGTTTATATTAATTCACTTACATATTACCACAGTATTTTATACTTACCTCTGTATACTTATAGCTACATACTTACCTAATTTTATATCTATACTTTTATATCTATACTTATGTTTACATACTTCCATATTTTTATATCTATACGTTTATATCTATACTTATAGCTACACTTACCTATTTTTAAATCTATACTTACCTTTATATACTGTCACGTCGCTTTCTTAGCTTGTCGTAAAGATGGTAGAACGATGAATGGCGACACCGAGAATTTACAGGCGAGAAGCCGGGCCACGCTCGGCCGCGCGATGCGTGGTCCTCTCGGGACAAAATACGCCCGCAGTCTCTTTATTCGATAATCAAGCTGAACTAGATTTCGGGCGCCAGACACCCGTAGGTGTCACACGAAAGCATCGTAATCGGAACTCGAAAGAGGAACGCGGTATGACTCGCGAGACTGTGGCGTAGCAAACGGAATCTGAATAGCTATCGCGAAGGCCCAGGATTCTACGTCGAGAGGACACGAGACGTTCCCCGCGACGGGAAGGTTTTCACACAAGAAAAATACAATGTTTCGGCTATTAATTCGTTTATTACACGACGATCTTAAACTGCCGAGCTGATCGGCAGCAGGTAGTACAATAGCCGGCGCGTTTCAGTAAATCTGGCGAAAGGTGTTAATCGCACGCGCGGATTGCGGTTTCCTTCGACTCTCCTCGCAGAGGATTCGGCAGCGATAAGACGTACGACACGCGGAAGACCTTACAGGTCGCGTTCCGTCCGAATCCCGACGTTCTATACGACACTTAGATAGCTGACACTGTTCGAACTAAATTCACGCGTACGAATCGAGCACGCGACGGCGTCCCACCGTGGACCGAGACCAGGATCTCTAGAAATAACGGCAATAACGCTAAAGATTGAATCCGCGACTTCGCGTTTAAACTGGCGTCGTACAACCGTCACAATGCGGCCACGCGGCCCCCGCTATCCGACCGGATTCTAATTAGGAGGACGAAATCCTTCACAATCCGAAGGATTCGTACCCCTCGCAAATAATATGGACGACTTCGTCCTTCGTACCGTTATTTCCCGCTAAGTGGTTCACGAACCGTTACGACCCACTACCCGAGCCAACACGAAGTTTCGTTAATTATTTACGAAAGCCTGATCGGCGCTTACCTTTTATCTCACGGCAGCGGATGTTCGGCAGCGATTTATTCGTCCTCCGATCAGCCGACGCAAAATACTTTAATCGTTAACAATCGTTAAGAGCGACAACTTATTCGTAAGAGTTCTGACGACGCAATGGATCTTCACGCGGTGGCCCGGGTACGCGGAAGCAGAGCGTCCCCCACTTCCGTATTCCGCTTTCCTCACGCAACATTTCGGCCTATCGCTAACGCGGGATTTCGCCTCAGCGAATCCGTCGCGACGGCGCTCGGCTTCCGGCAGCGTCCGGCTAATCCGGCAGCGATGTCGTCCGATTGGCCGCTTCCCGATGAGACGATCGACGTCAGCCAATCCGGTTGCGGTACTGGCTTCTTCCCGGACGAGGCGACGACAGGGTAGAGTGGATGATATCCTCTGTACCGCATGCCCTCGTCGGCGCCTCCAGGTTGATAGTCCTGGGCCTTGACGATCTCTCGCTGTTTTACCTTGAGTTGTGCCTTCTTCCTGCCTCGAGGTGCTGATTCTCGATGGCACGTTGCCTCTTGTGTTGAGAGTGGAATTCCGGATCCCGCCTGGGACCCGGATACGGTCCTGTAAACGTTCGTCACGCAAATTGGCGCGACATTTCAAATATTACTAGTCGGCCTTTGGGTCTCGCATATGCCCAGGGAGATCGCTCGCTGCTGCCCTTATCGCAAAGCTCGACCAGAGGATGGCCAGGTCTTCCGCTAGAGAGGTTAGAGTGACGCTGGCAATATTGCCACGTCACAATACTTATATCTATATACTTACCTATACTAGTCACACTCAATAATTATTTTTACCTAACTTTACACTGTTAAAACCTATTGTTTACACTATTTATATATTTACATACGTAGTTACTTATTTTAATACTTTTACACTTACCTGTTTAGCTACACCGTATTATATTGTACATACCTATACATACTAAGTCTATATCTATTTATTTAATTATATATACACACTTAGAGTTATTTATATATTTATATCTGTAATTTTAACTATTTATTTATTTATCTATAAGTACGTAACATAATAATGACAGCATTGAAGAAGAACCTCAAGATTCTTCAGATTAACCTAAACCATTGTAAAATGGCTCAGAACCTGGTCACCCAAACTGCCAACCAACTCGGAGCCGACATTGTTCTGGTGTCCGAACCATGGTCTCCACAGTCTTACTGGTTTAATGATGGACATAAATGTGCCTCGATCTGGATCCCCCAACCCGATACACACTCCAACATCCAGAGGCTATATAGTGGCAAGGGTATCGTGGCTGTACGGCTGGATTCGTACGTCGTCGTGTCTTGCTACTTTTCCCCAAACAGAACCATTGAAGAATATAAAGATAGGATCGCCGAGCTAGAAAACTTTTTAAATACGATAGACATTAGTAGGTGCATTGTCGCAGACGACTTTAACGCTAAATCTCCAGCTTGGGGCTCTTCAACTCTAGACGGCCACGGAGGAATCATTATGGAAATGTGCAACAGCTGCGAACTAATACCTACCCTTAGCCAAGGTAAATTCTCAGTTGAGAAAAACGGTCGCAGAACATTGATCGACTTCATGTTGTGCGGCAAAACTGCGGGTGAAGCGATTAGCAGCAGTCGTATATTAGAGGAATTTACAGCCTCGGATCATCGCTATTTGCTGCACGAGTTCCAGCTCAATGACAATAAGAACAAAGCACAGAAGGCTAAAAAGAGATTAAGCATTAAAGGATTCAGCAAGCTATACACTGAACTTACAAAAATCGCCGATCCACTTACTATTTCCACGATCGAGGACATCGACTCTTACATACAACTGCTGGAGGAAATTTTTGAAGCCACCAGTTTTCATCCGAAGACTCCATCGAGACGAAAGGAGGTATGGTGGTGGAATGCGGATATAGCCGCATTACGTAAATTAGCTGTATCATCACGACGCGCGCTACAGAGAGCACGATCCAAGGATAAACCTGAAGAGGAGATAAAAACATACTATGACAAACACAAAGAAAATAAAAAAGCACTCAAGATAGCAATCATGAATGCTAAAAAAAAATCATGGACTAACCTGATAGACGGGATAGAAGAAGACATCTGGGGTAAGCCCTACAAATGGGTCATGCGCACAGTGGCGGGTAGACCTCCGCCCACTGTGCTATCAGATGAGGACACCAGGAGGACCATCGAAACAATGTTCCAAACATCACCTGATTTGGACATGGATATCAGGAGTCCAGCGCCGGATACTCCAGATACTGCCGATGTTAGACACGATTACCAGTCTTTCAAAGATTCGTCGTCGCGCGAACCCCCCCTCGTCGTCCCGACAGTAACACAGCGAAGAGACCCCTCGAAGCGAGCTCCCATGTATGTATGTACGGTGGGGGTACCCACCGATTCCTGTAAATAGGACCCCCAGCCGTAATATGCTGTGTTCCTTGTAACCTCCTCTGCGAGTACAACGCGAATATCCACGAGCTAGCGCCTTTCGAAAGACGCCGTTACTTCTCCTCTGAGAGAATTCCTCTAAAATTTGTCTCTCCACTGCGAGAACCTTCGTTTGGTTGAGTATAGCTATACCTAAGCACCATAGCTAATAAATGTTCTTAGTGAATAGTGAAACGCGATTCACCTAAGTGAGAATTATTTCAACGCCCTAAGTTCGACCATTCCTACCGTCTTTCTTTGAACGCGACTCCAGCATTTTTAGTTCTCGGACTCTCAATCTCGGCCAGGGTCGGTGTAACAATTTGGTTCCTTGTTACACCGACCCTTGCCGAGATTGAGAGTCCGTGAACTACAAATGCTGGAGTCACGTTCAAAGAAAGACGGTAGGAATGGTCGAACTTAGGGCGTTGAAATAATTCTCACTCAGGTCAATCGCGTTTCACTATTCACTAAGAACATTTATTAGCTATGGTGCTTAGGTATAGCCATAGTCAACAAAACGAAGGTTCTCGCAGTGGAGAGACAAAATTTAGAAGAATTCTCTCAGAGGAGAAGTAATGGCGTCTTTCGAAAGGCGCTAGCTCGTGGATATTCGCGTTGTACTCGCAGAGGAGTTTACAAGGAACACAGCATATTACGGATGGGGGTCCTATTTACAGGAATCGGTGGGTACCCCCACCGTACATACATACATGGGAGCTCGCTTCGAGGGGTCTCTTCGCTGTGTTACTGTTCCGGCCGATCTAGACTCGGCTGATGCGCTCCAACCGACGTCGGGTAGCCGAGCGAATGACGTCACGTCAGCCGCGCGACCCCCCACTTCGCGATACGCCGAACGCGTGATTTTCGGCAGATACCGGCGGATCAACGGCATTCGTACTGTTAACGGCCTCGGCTTTACATGTTTACGTCTTCGACACTTCGTACAACCGTTAGCAGTCGTCTCGCTCCATCGTCGTTCACACCGCATACGCGTATAATTATTGTACATCGCGTCTATTGTTAAGTTTTGTTCTACTGTGTTACATTAAAAGTGTGTGTGACACCAGTGGACATACTATCACTGAACTTTCACGAACTCCCACTGATCCTCATATCCGATCTCAAACATTTTTTGGTCCTTCGAGCCGGATATCTTAATCAGATTGGTATCTGCTATCGGCTCTCCACTCCCGCACTTGTAGACTTGCGTGGCGCAGGCGACCGCGAGCAGAACCGCGAAAACGAGAATCGTTTCCCTCAGCATGGCGATATCTGTCGGTGAAAGTCTGTCGATTGCGGTGTTGTCCTCGGAGAAGATTCTGTGGGCGATGAGCTCTCCTGGCTGTGTCCTCGCTCGCTCCAATCAGCTCCAAGCAGCTCCAAGCCGGACTTTCGACAAAAAATGTTTGAGATCGGATATGAGGATCAGTGGGAGTTCGTGAAAGTTCAGTGATAGTATGTCCACTGGTGTCACACACACTTTTAATGTAACGCAGTAGAACAAAACTTAACAATAGACGCGATGTACAATAATTATACGCGTATGCGGTGTGAACGACGATGGAGCGAGACGACTGCTAACGGTTGTACGAAGTGTCGAAGACGTAAACATGTAAAGCCGAGGCCGTTAACAGTACGAATGCCGTTGATCCGCCGGTATCTGCCGAAAATCACGCGTTCGGCGTATCGCGAAGTGGGGGGTCGCGCGGCTGACGTGACGTCATTCGCTCGGCTACCCGACGTCGGTTGGAGCGCATCAGCCGAGTCTAGATCGGCCGGAACAGTTACTGTCGGGACGACGAGGGGGGGTTCGCGCGACGACGAATCTTTGAAAGACCGGTAATCGTGTCTAACAACATATTTACTTGATTCGATATTTTTATTATTGGTGTTAAATTTTGATCAATATTTGCATTTTTCATATAATCACGATAACGAGTTCTTACTTTCACTCCTACTCTGGCCAATTGAAAATCTAACCACAATATAGACGGAATTTTAGTATTTTTGTGACGGTTACTCGGTACGTTGGAAGGTGTCGCCGCGTCAGTCGGCTGTCCAAGGTCGCGGAACCTCGAAGAGCCAAGGTGGACCTACGTTGCTGTCTACGGCCGGTCATAGCGCTTGCTCGGTATAGCGGTCGCTCGGTGTAGCGGAGGCGCTGTAGCTCGGCGTTAGCGGCGTTGCGGTGGGGGACGGATTCCCACTCGGATTTCGCCACTGGGGCTGGATTGGTACCTGCTTGGCGTTTCGCCACTGAGGTGGAGGGACTCCCGTGGGTGTTTCACCGCTCGGGCCGGAGATGGTACCTAGTCGGCGTTTCGCCGCTGAGGTGGAGGGAAAGGTCGGTCGGTCGTGGACGGAGGATCAGGAACCGGGGCCCGAAGACGACCCTGACTTGACGTTTGTCCGGGGTATTTATCCGCGGACCCGTTCGTCTTTACTCGCGAGAAACGGGTTCGTCGCTGTGGCCCAGCCGCGAGACCGCGACCGCGAGAGTAGGCGCGGAGTTCCGACGACGGTGCTGTATTGGTGGGGATAGTTTCGCGCCAGGAAGGATGTAACCGTCACATTTTCTTGAAAAATAATCAATTTTAATATTCCGCATGTGTGTGCTCCATTAACCAATCCGTTTTCAACATCAATGTTATTAATAATTATCATATAGTTTATATTAATTTTCAATTTAATCTCAGTTAATAATTCGTTTTGAATTGATTGTTCAGATTTAAAGAAGAGTATATATGGGAAACTCGATAAAAGTATACGCGCAGATATGACGTATCGATGAGCAAGAGATGATCAACAACGATGACGATGAGTAAAGAAAACGTGGTGGAAGAGCTGCATGCTCCGGCGAGACGTTTTTATCCGCGTAGTCGTGTGATCGTGCGAGGATTGGATGATCTTTGGCAAGCCGATATCGTCGAAGTTCAAAAATACGCGCGAGACAATCGAGGGTATCGATATATTCTCACGATAATCGATGTATTTAGCAAATACGCATGGACGGTTCCTTTGAAGAGTAAAAATGCGAGCGACGTGTGCAAAGCTTTCGCGTCAGCGTTGAAGAAGGACGGTCGAGCTCCGAACAACTTGCAGACCGACATGGGAAAAGAATTCTACAATGCAACGTTCCAAGACTATCTGAGGAGCCGCAACATTCATCATTATTCTACGTTTAGCACTATGAAAGCATCCGTCGTGGAACGTTTCAATCGCACGCTGAAGAACAGCATGTGGAAATTTTTCTCGTTGAGTAGAAAATATCGCTGGATCGATGCGCTTCCCACGTTGACGGAGGACTACAATAATCGAAAACATCGTACCATCCGTATGCGACCCGTAGACGTGAGCCGTAGAAATGCTGGATACCTGCTGTCCACCGTGTACAGTAATGTGAAGATTGCTGGTCCTGCCAAATTCAAGGTTGATGATTGCGTGCGCGTCAGCAAGTTTAAAACCCTATTCGACAAAGGATACACACCGAACTGGTCAACCGAAATATTCAAGATTATCGCGGTGAAACGAACGAATCCTGTCACATACCTCTTGGCCGACTCGAGGGACAAACCTATCGCCGGAGGATTTTACGAACACGAGATAAGCGCGGCAAAATATCCTGACATATACTTAGTTGAAAAAATATTACGCAGAAAAGGAAATAAAGTATAAATAAAATGGCTGGGAATGGACGCGTCACATAATTCGTGGATATCTAAAACGAATATACTTTAATTGTATTTTTCTACTCACATTTTTTAGTTATGATAATTAATTTTTTCTCTAAACGACTATACTTTGTAACGATCCGATTTCGCAGTGCCTTGTAGCTCGGGAGTTGACCAAGGTTCGTGTAGGTAAATCAATGAGATGAAGGCGAAAGCGGGTGTACAAAATATACTTTATTTCGCAATGTGCGATGTAAGAAGGTAACTGTTAAGGAGCGAGCGAGAAGACCTCTGACGTCACGACCGATCGCGACTTCGATGGGTTCGACTCGCGAGACACTGATTGCTCCATCTCTGCGAGGATGTGAATAGCTAGTGTCCCGTGACGTCAGGAACCTTTATCACCGAATCACTTTCACCAGTTCAGATTATCACGCGAATACGTAAACACGCGTTCTCTCTGTTCTCAAAGCTCGCGCCACGTCAGCATCATTTCAATCGCTTCACATTTACCGGGTTTCAGAGACCACGATATCATTATCATTAAGACAATTTGAGTAAAAGTTTCATTTAATAAGTTGTGTTACATCAGTAAGTGTATAAGTTTAGTGTAAATAGTTAGTGAGTTCAGTTGGTGTACAGTTTAGCAATAAAGTCTGACTGTTACAACAAGGAGTTCGGTCAACCACTCTTCCTCTCAATAACAGTGAAAAGAATATATCTCTTGCAGGCCGGTAAGTCCGGCCGCGTAACAAACTAACGGCCTCGGATGGCCCTTCTCAGTTCGACGGCGCGTAAAGGTGAGCGCATACTAGATGGTCGCGGGAAGGCCGCGGGAAGGCCAAAGCCGCCGATGGACGCCCAAAGCCGCCGATGGACGCCCAAAGCCGCCGATGGACCCCCAAAGCCGCCGATGGACGCCCAAAGCCGCCGATGGACGCCCAAAGCCGCCGATGGACGTCCACGCGGGAAGAAATCTCTAGCGGGCCGACGGCTCCACAGCAGGGAGCAGGGCTCCCTGAAAGAAAGGTCCCTTTCCCTAAAAGAGGTGGGGAGCCCACAGAGACCTTTTTTTCTGCCACGCACAGCAGGTAGCCCTGCTCCCTTGCCGCATGGACGTCCATCGGCGGCTTTGGGCGTCCATCGGCGGCTTTGGCCTTCTCGCGGCCTTCCCGCGACCATCTAGTATGCGCTCACCTTAACGCGGTGTTGGACGGCGCGAGGCTTCGCGGAGCCTCCCCGGGTTCACGCTGGAGGGTAGGAAGATATGACAGGATGCGGTCGGAGGTCACGGTCCTACGCAGCGTAGGCGCCGCGGTGTTCTCTCAGAAGCACCTGAGAGACAGACCACGGATCGTACGTACCTCGGAGGTACCTGAGGGGTTCGTACTCGCCGCTACCACACCAGATCGCGAAATCAAACCGCGAAGGGTTCGACCCACGGACAAGGCCGGAGGCTAATCGCTCCGTACTGGACGGACGGAGAGCCGAGTGTTGCCGCAACTCTCACACAGAAGCACCTGAGTGACGAGTTACAGTTGCACGCACCTTAGAAGCACCTAAGGGTATTCGTGCCCACCACACCGACACGACGGGTCCAATCCAGCCACGGCGGTGGCACGGCAATCTCCGGACGCCGGGGATACGGTAGAGAGTCGCCTCCTGGAGCTCGTGATTCCAGCCTGCGTTCTGGACGGATGGTTCCTCAGCTCTGAAAAGTGCTGGCACGATCCGGTGTACACGAGAGTAGCTCCAGGCGGACTCCGCTCTCTCGGTATTTTTTTTCAGACAGGCAAGCCTGTTATTTGAACATGAAAGTGTGAGAAGGCTCCTGAAGCAATGTGCTTCCTATCCTTCTATCTTGGAAAAGATTTGAATTAGTGAGATGATGGGTTGAGTTAGCATAAGCTGAAGAATATGAATAAGAAAATTTTCAAAAAACTTATTGAACAGTTGCGAAGCAGCATGAAATATGGCGAGAGTGATCGCCTAATAGAGAAATTCAGTTAGTGAATGGATGATGAATGAGATGTTTCCTGCAAGTTTTCCTTCGTCACTCCCCGGTTTGCTCGGGGAGGGTGAATCCCCCGAGGTGTTATAGTTGTAAATTGGTTGTTATTACAGTTGTCCCAGATGGTGGATATGCTGGAGAAGTCCTCCGGTTGAGGGGTGGCGGGCTGGTGCAGGAATTGTTGGTGATTGGCCAGAGTCACCTATCAAATTATCTTCAGAAGGGTCTTGCTAGAGGTCGAGTGGGAAGCGGACCCTTGGAGAGTAGGGAAGGAGGTCCCTTCTAAACATCAGTGTGTTACGGATCAGAGGGTTTTGATGACTCTCTGGTCCGTAGTTGGAAACGAGCGATTGAAAAGCCCTCTCAAGCAGTGGTAAGTTAGACTTTAGATGAATATCGACTGTGGAATGATCCATTGGAAGTTTTAGAATGATTTTAATAGCCTTGCTTTGAATGCGTTGCAGGGAGAGGAGATGAGTCTTGGCTGCAGTGTGCCAGAGGTGAGCTCCATATGTAATTACAGAGCGTATGCAAGTTTTATAAATGAGCAATTTTAGGTGAGTTTTTAACTTGGACTTGCCACCGATAAGGACGTTGAATGCAGCTATGGCCTTTTTTCTCCTGTCTAGTACAGCAGGACCCCAATTAAGTTTTGAGTCAAATTTGACCCCCAGGTATTTAACCTCTTTTTGCCAGGCGATCCTGACGTTGTTAATTGATAAGAGGGGGAGATCGCTCTTCAAGTGTTTCCGTTTCCTAGTGAAAATAATGGCTTGGGTCTTGTCTCCATTGAGTTTAAGTTTCCAATTAAGGAAGAATGAGTTCAAAGTATCAAGATGATGTTGGAGAATCTTGATGAGATGGTGAATACGGAGCGAAGCAGCAATGATTGCAGAGTCATCAGCAAATAAAGCTAATGTGGTACTTGGAGATTGCGGAATGTCGTTAATGTACAACAGGAAGAGTAATGGGGCCAACCCTGATCCCTTTTTTTTTTTTAACGTAGGAAAAATGCTTTACGCATACCCCGTCCTCCTGGGGGAAAGACGGGGTTATGTGGGGCTCGTCTGTCCAGAAGGGCCAGACCTACCCACTAAAAACCTACGGTGACCTCCCTGAGCTAAATTGGAGGTGGTCGGGATCTCGAGAACGAATGCGACCGACCACCTCCAGTCCCGGCTTAATGCCCCTATCCCGGGGGGGAGTGAAGCTCCCCCCAATCAAAAAACCTAATGCTATTTGGACCCCGTGCGGGTCACCCACACGGTGTCCCCCATGCCCCGAGCCCCAGCTCGAGACACCCGCCACCCCCGGAGACCCCCTTCCTCGCTCGGGGAAGAGAACCCAAAAGGGGTTCCCGCCCGGCCGAGGAGGGAGGTTTCCGCACGCGACAAGGAGGGGACAGAGGCGAGTTCCGGCTCGCGTCTGTCCCCTCCCCCTGTTCCACCCCCCTGGTCGACACCCATAAAACTTAAAAATATGATAAAACTAAAATAAAATGAAATAAATAAAATAAAATAAAATAAAATCAATAAATGAAAAACATCTATAGATAAAATTGTAACAGACCTGTACGATGCAGGCCTGTCACTAGGAGACACGCGCCGAACATAACCGAGCGACGCCGAAGATCACCGAATGCGCCGTCCGTATACGACGCGCTACGATGCACGATCCCGCGCTCCAAGCTATATTCGGCGGGAAACGGACGCCGAGGTTCCGCCATCTTGAGGAAGACGGAAACTCGACGTCACACATCCGTTTCCTTCACACCATTCCCCCACCACCAATCTTCGCCTATAAAAGGCGATGCAAACGAGGCACGGGCCTCTTTTCCAGCCTGGGCAGCATCCTGGGCACATCCCGAAGTATTGGTAAGTGTTACTGATACTTTCCTACTTTCCCACGCTCGTCGTCAAGTTGTCCGCAGCATCGGCCTCCTCGACACCGGCGTTTCCTACCGGCGTGACAGCAAGCACGCCAAACAGAGAGGGCAGCATCCTTCTCTGCCGTTCGGGCAGCATCCCGAACACCCTTCTCGGGCAGCATCCCGAGAACTCCGACAGCTACCGGAGACGATTAAATGTAGGGGCAGCATCCTCTACATTTGCCGTAGAACCGCCACGAGGGACTTCCCAACTCGTGGCCGGGTTTTCCTGAACCGTTCCTCCTGAACCCAGTCGCCGGCATCCATCACCAGGTCCACGCGATCGCGTCGCGCCGCGATAAACGGTCGCACCAGAAGCACCAGTAGAAGCACGGACCGGTAACACGATTCAACCACACAATGAGTCCGCGAACGTACGTTGAGTGAGCCCGGAAACACATAAACACGTTGTCGTTATTTCGCACCCCGCGCACTTCGTCCAATTTCAGCTTCCGTCGATTCTCTCGCCGATTCACGACCCTGGCGCGACGAGCTATCACAGCACGAGAGGGTACGACGCCGCGACGACATCTCCGCCGGAAGCCGAACCGTTACATGGCGCCCGAACAGGGACCTGGTGCGAAAATCACGCGTCGGAATAACGGCCACGTGGCAAAATTTCGAGGTTAGCGTGCGGACACCTCGCCGGTCGGAAGTGAGGCATCGCGCGCGACATCTCGCGTTCGATCAGGATGACCAGTGATATCGGACAAGTGCGACAGTGCCGCGACACCTAGCACCGATCGCCAGTGACAGTGCCGATAAACACGAGTGCGAGTGCGCGCCATCTCGGGGCACCCAGCGTTACTGCAACCGCACGGGCAAAATTCGAACGCGTCGCGTAAACCAAGGACACAGTGCAGCCGACAGGGCATGCCCCAGGACCCGGTACGAGTCACCAGGATACAAGTGGACCGAATCCTCACCGAACTGCGACGTCTACGTGTACCAATCACCGGGACACCGGAGGAGCTCCGACAACACTGGGAAAACTGTATCCGTGAGCAGACGGAGGACCCGTTCTGTCTGCCCGAACGATTGTTCAGGATGGACGACCCGAAACCAGCGGCCAGCGGGCCGCCCGCACAACCACCCGCGCAAACGTTCATCACCGTCGAGTCGCCAGACGACCCCGGAAGAAACATGGATCGCATGCGAAAATGGGCATGTACCACGGACGGGAAAGACCCGCATGCATTCGTGGAACGTCTCGCGGAGTTACAAGAGACGTACTGCCTCTCCGACGCGGAATTGTTGCGGGGAATTACCGAGCTCGTGCGCGGAGACGCGCAAGTCTGGTACCGTAATAGCAAACACGGGATCAACACGTGGGCGGACTTCAAAAAGAAGTTCATAGCTAACTTCGCCGCGGAACAAACACAGCTGCAGCGGGAACGGGAAGCCCGAGAACGCGTGCAGAAGCCCGGAGAGCCGTTTCAAAAATATATGAACGCTCTCATCGGTGACCGCAGCTACGGTCACCGGTGGCCCCGGAGGGACTCCACCGGCCACCAGGCCCACGACGACGCCGACGCCGACGACGACGACGACGACGGAATCCTCCGTGCGCCAAGCGGTGCGCATACGCACGGGCGCCAAAGGGACCGAGGGTCCCACCGCTCGACACGTAGTGCGCACGCGAACAGCGGCCGAGCGCAAGATGGAGGTGGCCACGCGAAAACCCACGAGACCGCAACCAGTGGTTACCACAAAAAGGGTACCCACCACAGGACCCGCAGCAACATCGGGGGTCACCAAGGCAAGGGAGGAAACCACCACGAGGCCAGCAGGAACGACGACCACCATCCAGCGGAAAACCGGCACGCCAAAAATACGGGCGGTCACGTGGTTCCCCACGCCAGTCAGGGTGATAGGCTCGCGACCAGCGGCGGCATCGGCCAGTGCTCTCGCCCCGGCAGAATCACTACCGACGCTGTCGATAGAAGACCACCGCGAGCAAGCCGGCCACCCGCCGTCTATTCAGCCTCACCGGGTGGAGACACCGGAACCGGCCAAATGGTGGCCCGACGAGCCATTAGTTCCCAAGGCGAAGAAGGAGAGTCGGTCAACCGCCAGGGCGCGACGCCACACGGCCATGTCACCACGGCCGAACCGAGAACGGACCACGGATGGGGCATCACGGAGTCGGGCGAAGCTCCCCGAACCGAAGGGTGTCAAGCCACCCGGACCGACACACACCGGTACGGCCGACGCGGCCACCGACACACGGCCACCGGGCCTCGCCGCACCGAAGGGGCGCGGGCAGCGGACCCGCTCACCAACGACACGGAGACCGCACCAGCCCACTACAGCACCGGGACCCAGCCGGGCGCGAGTCCAACCGACCGCCCTAACATCAGCGGCAGTCCCGACAGGAGGGATTGAACAGGAGACAATCCGGCCAACCATGGCAACGGCCACGAGGGACCGACCACGAGAGGCCATCCGGCCAACCCTGGCGACGGCCACGAGGGACCGACCACGGGAGGCCATCCGGCCGACCCTGACAAGGACACCAAACCCGGAGCTACCCGAGGAGGAGCAGCCAGGGAACTCGGGGCACCCAGTAGCACCATGGCGGAGAGCGCCAGGGACACCGGCCCCGATCACGTACACCGGGGTTCACGCGCCTTGCCCGACGGCCTGGTATTTGCTACCGACCGGCCGCCACGTCGAAGTACCGACCAAATTCGTCACGAGGAGAGAGTATCGAGCGTCCCTCGGGGAGGAACGCTGGATGCTCCTCTTCGAGCGCGACGGGCGCCTCCGCTGGTGCAAGCGCCGGGACGCGTGAGTTTCCCCTCCCCGCGCCGGGGGAAGATGATAGGTTAATTGTTACCGTTACACTACGTAGTATTAGGTTCGTTCTAGGTTACCATCGACTCGTCATGGATTAACACATTATTACATAAATCGCATCGAAGAAGCGCGGACGCTTCCGCGCAAGTATTCTCTTTTTTTTCTTTCTTCTCTTTCTCTTTTGCTCTTCTCTCCGCTCCGGCCCTACAAGGAAACGCGAGGTTATCAACACCACCAAGACGCCGCGCATTTCAATATTATTTTGTGTTGCGGCCACCGGAGTTAACGAGACCCAAGAATGGGAAAACATTTTTGTTTCATGTAGCACCGCCTACGTTCCAAGAACCGTTGTGCGAAATATATGTGTTTGTGTGTGTCTAACCTAGTGCCGTTTTATTCGTTACCTACCCTTAGATATAAGATGTTTCGTTCTATGCGTTTCAGATGCGTATACAATGTCACGGCACGACCGCCTTCCGTTTTTTTTTCTTTTCTTGGTCTTCAATAAAGGGGTGCCCGCTCACGCACGTTCGCTGTCCCGAAGGGGTAGGGGGGTGTAACAGACCTGTACGATGCAGGCCTGTCACTAGGAGACACGCGCCGAACATAACCGAGCGACGCCGAAGATCACCGAACGCGCCGTCCGTATACGACGCGCTACGATGCACGATCCCGCGCTCCAAGCTATATTCGGCGGGAAACGGACGCCGAGGTTCCGCCATCTTGAGGAAGACGGAAACTCGACGTCACACATCCGTTTCCTTCACACCATTCCCCCACCACCAATCTTCGCCTATAAAAGGCGATGCAAACGAGGCACGGGCCTCTTTTCCAGCCTGGGCAGCATCCTGGGCACATCCCGAAGTATTGGTAAGTGTTACTGATACTTTCCTACTTTCCCACGCTCGTCGTCAAGTTGTCCGCAGCATCGGCCTCCTCGACACCGGCGTTTCCTACCGGCGTGACAGCAAGCACGCCAAACAGAGAGGGCAGCATCCTTCTCTGCCGTTCGGGCAGCATCCCGAACACCCTTCTCGGGCAGCATCCCGAGAACTCCGACAGCTACCGGAGACGATTAAATGTAGGGGCAGCATCCTCTACATTTGCCGTAGAACCGCCACGAGGGACTTCCCAACTCGTGGCCGGGTTTTCCTGAACCGTTCCTCCTGAACCCAGTCGCCGGCATCCATCACCAGGTCCACGCGATCGCGTCGCGCCGCGATAAACGGTCGCACCAGAAGCACCAGTAGAAGCACGGACCGGTAACACGATTCAACCACACAATGAGTCCGCGAACGTACGTTGAGTGAGCCCGGAAACACATAAACACGTTGTCGTTATTTCGCACCCCGCGCACTTCGTCCAATTTCAGCTTCCGTCGATTCTCTCGCCGATTCCCGACCCTGGCGCGACGTGCTATCACAGCACGAGAGGGTACGACGCCGCGACGACATCTCCGCCGGAAGCCGAACCGTTACAAAATAAATAAAAGTCAATAAATTATAAATAATAAGTGTTCGGGATTCAAAGTAAGGAGTTTACCGGTCGATGCGAGACACGGATAAACACCGTGCGACATTTGGTTTTCCATCGATTCAGCGGTGCGTAAAGCCCGCTGTTATCACCTAAATCACCTTGCTTTGAATCCCGAAACAATCGATTCGGTAAGCGATCCACGCCAATCGCGTGACACCACATCGGCCAAAGCGATGGCTATTTAAGGATCCTCCTGCGTCGGAGGATTCATACCTCGCGACACATCACGCCCAACGACCATCCGAGTTCTGTATTCTCGCGCCAATAAAGTTATACTCAATCGAAGCAGGCTATTCTCGCGAGTGTCTTCGTATTTTCTCTCCTTCACGTTCTCTGTCCTCTGCGCGCTCAAATCTGGGCGATCCCGGCGCCCCGGCATTTCCAAATAAAGTTGAAGCCGAAACAATAAGTGAGTAAATAAAATGGACAAAAACACAACAAACATAAGAAGGGGCGGCAAAATAAAGGGGGAATAAAAGATAAAATAGATAAAATATATAATTTAGAATAAAATAAAATAAAATAAAAAGGAGGGGGGTCGACCGGCAGGCTGCTACTTGTAGTGGGGGAGAGGGGATTATTGCTTCACCTCGCCCCCCGTGACCTGCCCACCCCAGGGGCGCCTTAACGGCCAGCCCCCCCTTGGCGGCGGTGGAAGAATTAAGTAGTCCCCCCGCCGCCATTACGTCTGCGGCCCCTTACAGGGGGCCGTCGTCCTCGACGGGGTCGCCCCGCCGAGGCCAGCCTCCTGGCGGAGAGGGGGTCGGCCTCCCTCTCCCTCTCCGCTGCCTCCTTCTGCGATATCACAATCTCGCAGAAGGAGGCAAACGCTGCTCTTGACCTCCCGTTGCCGATCATGTGGTCGACCACGACCGGCAACGAGAGGTCCATCCCAATGACGCCCCTTAGGTCCCTGCGCGGCGCCGACCACGCTGGACATTCTACCAGCGTATGCCGCGCAGAGTCCTGGGCCTCCTCGCAGTGGTGGCACTGCGGCGTCGGTTCCTTCCCGATGCGACACAGATACTCCCCGAAGCATCCGTGCCCGGAGAGCACCTGCGTCACATGGTAGGTGAGCCTTACCCGACTCCTGCACCATTCCTCCAGAACGGGCAGGAGTGCCAGGATGTCCTGTCGGGCCTGGCGCCTCGGCACTTCCATCTCCTCCCCCTCGGGGCATAACTCCCCACGGCGGATGGAGCAGGCAATTTGGTAAGTAGTTGCCCGCTCCACCGCCATGAGATGTAGGGGAGTCATACCCGCGAGGAGACACGCCGCCTCACCGGAGATGGTGCGATAGCCCTGTATGGTCCGAATGGCCTGCCGTCGTTGCACGCGGTTTGCGTGCAACATGTTACGCCGGCTGGCCAGTAGCTGTTCGGACCACACGGGGGCTCCATAAAGGAACTTAGCATGCACCAACCCCGAATAGAGGCGACGTATCCGATCATCGGGCCCCCCGATATTGGGCAGCAGCCGTCCTACAGCGGCCACCACCCCCTCTACTCGGGGGGCCATACGGTCGAACTGCTGTTCAAAGCACCAGCGGCTGTCGAGGGTCAGGCCGAGGTAACTCATCTCGCCTTTTACCTCGACAGAGGCATCACCTACCCGGATCCAGAGTTGGGGTGGCTGCTGGCTCCGAGGCAACGCGTGTAGCCACATTGCCTCGGTTTTGCCTGCGGAAATCTCCAGCCCCAACCTCCGGATCCCACCGACGACGCAGCCCACCGCTGCTTGCGCCTCCCTCCGAAGGGAGGCGAGACGACCGACGGCATCTACCGTCGATCGCCCCCTCCGAAAACCGAACCGAGCTCAGATCGGGACCACCATGTTGGGACAGGTGCTCGACGAGGCGGTCGGCTATGATCTTTTCGTAGATCTTACCCGCTTCGTCGAGGAGACACAAGGGCCGGTACGCAGAGGGAGCATCTGCGGGCTTTCCTGCCTTGCGGAGGAGGACCAGCCTGGCGACTTTCCAGTCCTGGGGGAAGGTTCCCCGGCTCATACAGGAATTCAACGTCTGTATGAATGCCGGGGCGAGGACGTCCAGGGCCGCGGCCAATACCCGTCCAGGGACCCCGTCGGGACCGGGAGCCTTCTTGCCCCCTTCCCGGATCCTTTGGACGGCTCGGGAGAGCTCACTCTCTGTGACCCCGAGTTCGTCGGTCCAGTTGGTATGGACCGAGGGGGGCGGGTTCTCTCTCGTTCCCTCCGAGAGGGGGAAGAGTGTACTGAGGACCCGCCCCAGGAACTCGGGGTCTAACTCCTCTGTGATGGGGGCGCCCATGGGCGGAGCTTATTCAGCACCGCCTTGTAGGCACGCCCCCATGGATCCCTATGAAGGGATCCGAGGAGAGCTCATCCCAGGCTGCGGCCTTTGCTGCGGCAATTGCACGCTGCAGAGCCATACGGGCCGCCCTATACTCTGAATAAAGGGCGGCCACTCTCGCCTCGTCGACGCCTCCAACTGGATGGCGTCGACGTGCGCGGGTGTACTGGCGTCGGGCGCGGACGCACGTGTCCCTCACGTCCGCAATTTCGCCCGACCACCAGTACGCTGACTTTTTCGGGGGGTGTCTCCCGGCCCGGGGCATCGAAGCGTCGCATATCGACTTCATTACGCCCCGGAACCATGACACCCCCTCGTCAGTTCCGCGCTCCTTGGGTTCGACCCAGAAGTAGGCGAGAGCTGTGGCTCTCAGGACATCCTCGTCCAGTCGCTGCAGTGCCCATCTAACGGGCGCTGCGTGGGTGCTACGTGGTGGGGGGGGGGGCAAGTCCGCCTGTTGTTGCTGGGTGGCCTCCACCTCCATGATGATATGGAGGTGGTCCGAGAGTGATTCCCACTCAGTGGCCACCCGCCAGGCGGACACACGGCGTACTGCAGCGGGGGTGGCCCAAGTCAGATCGACTATTGACCACCCGTTCCACCGTACGCACGTGGGTACGGAGCCCCGGTTCACCAACCGGAGCTCCATGCCCCCCGCCCAAACCTCAAGGGCCTCGCCACGAGAGGTGGTCCTGGGGTTTCCCCAACCTGTGGACTTCGCATTGAAGTCCCCCAGGACCAGCATTGTACCGGCTAGGTGTGGTGTGATCATCACCTTCAGCCGGTCCAAAAACCCCTCGAACTCTGCGAGGCCGCAGTTGGGCGAGACGTAGCATCCCGCGACCAGAAACCTTCCCCACTTATACACCACTACCCCTCGGCTCCGTTCGACCACGGTGCCGGGGGGGGGGGGAAGTCCCCGCCCTTTCGGGCCCATATTGCCACGGAGCCCTCGTCGTCCCCTACCCAAGGGGAGGAGTCGGGGATGCTGTAGGGCTCCGTGACAACGGCCAACCCGACCTGTCTCTCGGCCTGGCCATGGACGAACAAGTCCTGGGCCCGGCGGGAGTGGTTCAGGTTGGTCTGCACGACCGGGAGCGTCATGGGCATTATGGTGCGGTAGACGCTCCCGGGTCGGCCACCTCAGGGTCGGGTGGCTCTGGGGGTGGAGGGTCCACCTCTATATCCTCCTGGTTCCTCGTAGGAGTGGGAGGGGGACGTGCTGGTCCCCCCTTCACCGGTACGGTCGGAACCTTAGGGGGCCCCTTTCCCCCATTTATTCGCCCCTTCCTCGGTAGCGGGGGGCATAAGCCGCTCCCCGCCTTGTGCCCGGCCGCTCTCCCCAGCTCAGTGCATATTGGGCACCGGGGGCCGCCGAGCACGCGTTGGCCCGGTGGCCGGTCGCACCGCACTTATAGCACTGGCCGCTGCGATCGACCGTGCTAGTGCACCGCTACCGGACGTGTCCCACGGCCAGGCAGCGGAAGCACTGCAACGGCCTCGCGGCCAGTGCTTCAACTTTCGCGGTGGACCAGCCCACCCTTAATCTACCCGCGGCCGCCAGTAGGTGGGCGGCCGCGGCGGGGCATTTGTGCCATGTGGTGCCCAGGCCGGTGATCGGGGACTTGATGTCCCTGTTGATAATTTTGGATCGGTATTTCCGAAATAAACGTTCACGACCATTTGCAACCACTTTCGCGACAACAACAATATTGTATTTATTATATATGATCCTTAATTAATGTGATGTACATGGATATGCTTTACAATGTCTCATTATTCACGCACAATGCCAACGGCTTGCTCACTCATTATACACGCCATCTTTTTTCTCTGTGCAAGACGGAATAGCAACTCGCTACGTGGAGCTGCTCGCGCATGCGCTTCTTTCAATATATATATATATTTAGATATGTGTAGCGCACGAAATTACACATAATTCAACACACCTCCTTAATTTTGTGCTCTATACGTTCATTATTCTGTTTTATTTAAATTCAAAAGTAATCTAATTTTCTCGAATTTACTTCTCCCCAAAGCTTTCGTTAAAATGTCAGCTATATTATTTTCTGAATCCACTTTTATAATATCAATTTCCTTGCTTTCGTAACATTCATTTACAAAGTGGTAATGAACTTCGATATACTTAGAGTTTTTTGTTAAGTTTCCAAATTTGGATATTGCTATAGCCCCAGAGTTATCTTCGTAAATCTTTGTTGGTATTTCGGTATTTACCTTAAAATCTTTCAACAATTTTCTTATAAATATAATTTCGCTAACTGCTTCTGATAAAGCTACGTATTCGGCGGCTGTCGACGATTTTGTCACACTGCCTTGTTTTTTTGATTTCCAGTATATCACGTTTCCGAAAAGTCTTAGTATGTATCCCGTAGTGGATTTTCTATCAACTTTGTCCCCAGCCCAGTCAGCGTCAACGAAACAGTCTATCACTTCCGCATTCGCGTTTCTTTTGTATGTCAATTTTAATTCTTTAGTCAGAAACAAGTATTTGAGAATTCTTAACGCATATTTATAATGAGTTTCATCATAATTATTTTGAAAACGACTTAAATAATTTACGCTATAACTAACGTCCAATCTTGTTCCAGTGCTAATATACAATAATGCTCCTATGAGATTTCTATATTTAATATTGTTTGAGGCTGACTGTGCGGGTTCCAAACTTAGGTTTTGTTCCATCGGCGTACAATACAGTTTACTGTTTTCAATATTATACTGCTTAGCTAATCTATATATATAAAAGCGAAGTCCTGACTCACCTATCAACGCCCAGGCTAAACCCTTGGACCTAGAAAGCTGAAATTTTGCACAGAGGTTTCCTTTATGATCTATACAAGGGATAAGGAAGGATATTTCGAAATTCAACCCCTAAGGGGGTGAAAAGGGGTTGCAACGTTTGTATGAGGAATATTTTATTTGTGGTCGGATTTACTTCATACTTGGTCTTAATGCTCTTTGATATAATTAATCGAACACCTGTTTCGGCATTTTTCAAAATTCAACCCCCGAGGGGGTGAAAAGGGGTTGCAACGTTTGTATGAGGAATATTTTATTTGTGGTCGGATTTACTTCATACTTGGTCTTAATGCTCTTTGATATAATTAATCGAACACCTGTTTCGGCATTTTAAAAAATTCAACCCCCGAGGGGGTGAAAAGGGGTTGCAACGTTTGTATGAGGAATATTTTATTTGTGGTCGGATTTACTTCATACTTGGTCTTAATGCTCTTTGATATAATTAATCGAACACCTGCCTCGGCATTTTTTAAAATTCAACCCCCGAGGGGGTGAAAAGGGGTTGCAACGTTTGTATGAGGAATATTTTGATCGTGGTCGGATTTCTTTGAAACTTGGTCTTAATGCAAAGATACAGCCATCTTCCGCCGCGAGAGGGCTGCGACGACGTAGCGAGTTTCTCGCAAGCAAAATGTTGCACGAGATGTATTAATACGCGTAGCTATTTTTCTTATTCCTACTAAGACTAAGACTTATTATTCTTACTCGACCAAACCGTTGCTTCACAGTTATCCATACACAATGACTGTTGAATTATTGAAAATTAATGGTACTATGGTGCCTCACACCGTAGTTCCTATAATTGGAGATGGGGCCTGTTTGTTTCGGGCCATCTCCTACATATTGTATGACATACAGGTAATGGCCAGAGAAGTACGCGAGGAAATCGTTAGCCATGTGGTGGCCAACTGGGACGAGTTTGCCATTATGTCCCACGACAGCAACGGGAACAATTACTCCAGTGCCGTTGAATACTGCATTGACATGTCACGCCCTTTTACTTATGGTGGTTTGTGTGAGCTGAAAGCGGCAGGGCAACTCTTTCCATGGGTCTTTGAAGTTTACCGTAACGGTGAGCTGTACGTATGTTTTGGTACTGTAGGTAATCACGTGGGACGACTACGCTTTTCACATGATCTGTCACGTGGCCATTTCGATGTATACGTAAATGAAGTGACTACTATGTCACCGCCGCCATCAGAATCATATTGTGACTCATCTCTGTATCTTACCGTTTCTACCAAATGCCCAAAAAAACGTCGTGCCAGATGCACCGACGCTATTCGGAAGAAACAACGTCAAAACGCTTATAGAAATTATGCGAAAAAACACCCTGAGGTGAACAGAAAAGCTGTGGCTACGTACCAGCAAGCTCACCCTGAGGTGCATAGGAAGTCACAGTCTCGATATGAGCAAAATCGAGTAGAAAGTAAGGAACGTTCTTGGAAAATCAAGGATCACTCCGGCATGGCATATGATATCGATACAAATTATGAAAAGGATAGTACTGTGGCTTTGGGTTCCATGACCAACAAGTGTCGGTGGTGCAATGCACTCAAGTGGAAGGAGGAGGCACCCGGCATGTGCTGTAGCGCTGGAAAGGTGCAGCTCCCGCCTTATGAAGAGCTACCCGAGCCTCTCTACAGCTTGATAATGAATATACATCCAGAACATGATCATTTCATGAACGTTATTCGTAAATATAATAGTTGTTTTCAAATGACCTCATTCGGAGCTAAACAGATAATAAAGGACGGTTTTATGCCAACTTTTAAGGTTCAGGGCCAGGTATACCACTTGGTTGGGAGTTTGTTGCCAGCACCTCAAAACGAACCACAATACTTACAAATATATTTTGTTGGCGAAGACGACAGAGAAGTACAATTAAGGTGCAGTAACGTTCCATATGTAAAACATGACTTAGTCAGACAACTACAGGGAATGCTGCATACGTTTAATGCTTATGTAAGAGATTTGAAAGTCGCCCTAAACAAGGTGCCTGCAACGTCTAAAACATTCAAAGTAGCTATTAATGCTGAGAGGAAGCCACCGGACAGCCACAGGGGTCGCTTCAATGTACCTACGTCAAATGAGGTGGCCTTAGTAATGGTTGGTCAGCAATTTGAGAAACGAGACATTATCCTTGAGAGCCACGATAACTCATTAAAACGCATTAGTGAAATCCACCGTTCATACGACGCCCTGCAGTATCCGCTTTTGTTTTGCCGTGGCGAGGATGGGTACTCCATTTCTTTACCTCAGCGTGATCCTCAGACCAATCAAACACTTAAAAAGACAGTCTCCGCTGCGAGTTTCTATTCTTTTCGTATAATGATTAGAGAAGGAGAAGATAATCACCTGGTGTATTTTCGTTCGCTTTTTAGTCAGTTTTTAGTAGACATGTATGCCAAAATAGAAACGGAAAGGTTGATGTATATCAGAAAAAACCAGGCGCAACTGAGGGCTGACAGTTACATACACTTGCGGGATGCTATAGAGAGACAGGACGTTGATGTTGAGCAGTTGGGTCAAAAGGTGGTGCTCCCGTCATCTTTTACCGGGGGACCACGTTATATGCACGAGCGTACACAAGACGCTATGACATACGTTCGTCAATACGGCCGTCCTGACCTCTTTATCACATTTACGTGTAACCCCAGATGGAAAGACATCACAGATATGCTTTTACCTGGTCAAAAGTCACATGATCGCCATGACATTATAGCCAGAGTATTC